>NC_072731.1:86514155-86814155 GCF_026930045.1 Uloborus diversus | reverse complement strand
ATTTCATCATTTGTGATGTCACACGACAGAAGTGTAAACAATGAAAGAACACCGATTTAAGTAATTTTTTAAAAACATTAAATTTAAATAAATTATTTAAAAAATGGTCAGATTCTATACTTTTAAGCATGCTCTTTCAGAAAAAAGTACTTTTAAAATTTCGGAAACGACCCCATTGTATCATACCAAAGCAATACTAAAATGTTTTTTAGTCAGCCATACTCAATTTGAGATAACTTACCTCCGGTGTAGTTTAGTACGCTAATATAGTTTAACATCTAACTAAAGATGTCACTTTCGTTAATGACTTGAGGAGCTATGTTATTAGTACTAAGATTTCAGAAAATAATTAAGGCAACAGCACTTAAAAATATTTCTTTATTTTTGGAAATGTTCTTAAATCAACAACAATCAATGTCAAAGAATTTTTAATTCCTAATCATAAAATTCCCTCTTTTAAAAAGAAGTCTTTGAAACATATTTTTATTCATGAATAGTCTGAATTTAAGCATCTAATGCAAAAAAAAAAATACATAAGATTGAAAAAGAAATGCAGAAACTGAGCTCCCGTGAGCTCTCACGCAAGTTAAGCTCTGACTCTCTCAGCAGAAAACTGCAGCTCTTCCCCAATTCAGATTAACTTCCCCTTATTCAAAATTATTCCTTTCGTGCTCAACTTTTGAGAGTGAAAGCATAAAAATACGGAATGGTTAGTCATAGTTAAATATTTAACGAATAAAAGCCAAAGTTAAAAATTCGAGGGTTAAACTGAAAATATCTTATATGCGTTTAAATATCACACCCGTAACAATTGATTGATCTATGAATTCTTTATATGAATCTTTTACTTATTAGTCACTGTTAACCATTCAGTCGGAAATCGGAATTATGAAATATGTACTTTACCAAAAACATTTTTGTTTGGTAGACAGTGTATTAGCGTAAAGAGTATCTTATAGATAAAATTTCAGTTTCTAGGTGAAAAATTTAAACAGTTATGTCCAATATTCTAGACATTCATTTTTTAAATATATATTTAAGATTCAAAAAGAACGATGAATTATCAAACAAAATTCATCGTAAAATGTTCTCCAAAGGTTTCACTCGATGCGCGTCTAATCAGGCTCAGTCATTACTCGAAAGATCAAATTCGCCGACTTGCCCGTAAGAGAGCGCTGTAGTATAACCGGGGGGGGGGGATCGTTTGTTTATATTAGTTAACGCATTATTATTGCTGTAAAAAGTGATGATTTTTAAATCTTTAAAGTAAAATTTCATTGATATGGTAAACCGATGTGTAGTATAGGATGAATTGATGCCGGAACGGCGTACCAGGACTGTTTTTCAGGGAAAATAAATCCCCTTTTGAGGTAAAGCTGGTCCCAACTCAGGATTCAACTATTTCTCATTGGTGTTCACTTCTGGTAAAATGTATCCCTGAAGCAGAGGGGACTCCAAAGCATTGTGAACCTTGGAACTCACTTTCAGTAAGTCGGGCCCAGGGATTACGTATAAATTTTTTGAGACATTTAATGAGTGAGTTGATATCGAGAAGGGTTCAAATATTACTCTTCCTCTAAATCAAAAAAAAAAAAATCTAAGAATGAAACCTTGCTGCTTATAAATTACTTGCAGTACCCGCACTGCAATGCCCGTGCTAAAAATTTAATGAAGTCCGTTGCATATAAAAAATTGACGCCCCCCCCCCCCCTCTATTGTGAAATGATCATTTTTCTTTGTATAAAATGCGTACACACCTTTTCAAAAAAAAACTATTTAAGTTTCTTTGAAATTTATAACTTTTCGTCAAATTATTAAATTAGATTTATAATTGCTTTAAAACTCTATTTAGCGAGTGAAGAGGATTTTACTGCAATTTAAAATATTTCGCCAATTAAACAAAAAAAACATCAAATAATATCTTTCATACGTAAATAATTCCGCAACTCTATTGTTTATCGCAAAACTTGCCCAGAAACCACGCTATCATAATCGATCCGTCTAACGGAAAAAAAAAGAAACATCCCGTGGAACATTCAAAAATCGTCGTCAGAAAAAAAAACTTTCGAATTTTCAAAATTAATTCGAATTCAAATTATGTTTTTCGCAATCATGAGTTGCGACAGGACCCTACTCATTGGTTACTGCCCCACTCGCTTGTTTCTAGAAACGGTTCCTGTCCTCCTTTTGGGCAGTTACTTGTGCGTAGTTGTGTATGTGTAGACTTGTGTGTGTGTGTGTGTGCGTAGACCTGTGTGAATGCATGTTGACGCGTGTGTATGTGTGTATAGGCGTGTGTGTAGATGTATGTGAGTGTGTATGAGCGTGCGTGTGTGTACATGGACGCCACCGACCAGGAGCAGCGGTTACCGGGAGGAGTCACGCCTGCAGAGGACGGTGGGGTTGAAAAAGGAACCAAACATCAAGGACGGTCAAGTGAAAACAGTTAGCAATCGTGATTGCTCAAAAAAAATGTCGTACATTTCACTCGAATAAAAACAAACCAAAAGTTTCTTTTCTTTCAAAACAAATCGCTAAAACAATGAATTACATTAACTGTTGCCTTAAAACAATACTTCTAGACTGAACCTGCTCAGCGCCTAACGCGCTAAGCGTCCACGCTACCGGAACCCAGCCCTTTTGCGACTGAAACGGATGTTTTTTCGTTGGCAATAATAAATGTTTCGCCAAACAAACAAAAAGGTATAAAATCACATTAACAGTAGCTTTCAAATCTTTATAGTATATTAAGAGCTGCGTTGCCTGGCTTTGCCCGATCTACCTTGAGAATAAAAAATTTTGTTAAGTGACATATATTCAACAATCAGGCTTAATAAAAGAAAAAAAAACGCCATGCAAAATTACCCTTCCAAACAATGACGACAGATATTAAAATACTTTTAAGAAATTAAAATGCGAAAGATGGATTTTAAAAGCGTAACCGTGGAAACATTAAATAAAATAAGTTTGAGAAATTAAATGCAAAATAAGAAGATAAACAATGGATTCAAAAAGGGTAACCGTGGAAACGCGAAAATAAAATGATTGACAACTTTAATCAAAATGACATATTTCGAAATTGATTTAAAAACGCTTGTAACTTTTTTTCCTTTGAAGATAGAA
This sequence comes from Uloborus diversus, assembly GCF_026930045.1. Classification (NCBI taxonomy): domain Eukaryota; kingdom Metazoa; phylum Arthropoda; class Arachnida; order Araneae; family Uloboridae; genus Uloborus; species Uloborus diversus. Next base: position 86,811,032 of record NC_072731.1, on the reverse strand, counting down.
GCTAATTTTTCGACCATAAGTCAAGAGAGATCTGGAGTAAAAAATGTCGCTTTTTCCAATGGTGTCAAAAAGAAAACTGTGGGACAATTCCTTCACTTTTTATTGATAGATTTAATGAAGAAAGTAGTGCCTAAATTTCAGCTAAGCCTAAAAAAGTTCGAGCTAATAACGCAAATTACTCCCGCCGTAATTCAGTTAGAGCATTGAAACATATTGTTTAGAACGCGGAAAATTCTATCCTTTTCAACGATACATAATATTAATATGAGCAAGTAATTTTTAATTCCTTTAATAGCCAATAATATGCAATTTACATGAAATTTCGGCCTAAATTGGAATAAAAAAAGAACTATTAGTCGGATTATTTTCGAAATATAGCCTATGTTACTCAATAAGAAAGTACCTTTCATATAGTGAATGAATTTTTCAAATAGGTGCAGTGGTTCCAAAGATTACCTCGAACATATAAACGTACAAAAATCCGCCCTCTCTCTTTATAATTATTAGTATAGATTATATTGCATATTTAAAGGAGATCTTTAATGGCGAAATCGTCAAGATTTCGACAATAATCGTTTTATTTTCGCAATATCGGTAAGACTGCAATACATATTTTCTCTTTTGATATTATTTTGTAAGAGGTACGTCGCTTGGATTGGTGAGTTTTCTCTTTACCTTGGAGAAAACTGAAAAATTGCACTTACATCATCGACAGCGAAAATTGAAAAATAAAGCTTACATCGTCGTATGCTTGCTTCTTTTTCTAATTTCACAAAATTTACACACTTTCAATTTTTATTTATGACTCGGTTAATTTATTCAGCTGATTATGTCACATATTAATGGAGAACTGAAATTAATTTAGCAAAATATTTTAACGAGATTTCTCATATTATTTTAATAGTTAGTTTTTTATTTGGCGAATTATTTTACTTTGTTTTGATAAAAAAAAATCCATGAAAAAGACAAAATAGCATACTGTTTCGACAATAAAATAAATTAGATCATCGAAAGCATTTACAGTTTTATTACGTACAGTTCTATTACCTATACATTTATAAAAAGTTTCAATAATCCTCCCAGTAAGTGAAACCACTCACGAAACGACATTAAAAGTTTCACAGTAAAATATTAAAAAATCCGCTAAACAAACTATATTTCACAACAATAAAAGCTTCATTTTATTGAAACCAAAAAACCAAATACGGGGGCAACAAATAAAATGAAAAATAATCGCTAAGATTTGAAATGCATCGTGACGCACATCTTCGGCGTCACGAAATTTGACAGCATAATATTTTTTTGCCATTTAATACTCACATTAAAATCATAGGGGAATTATCTCCTCGCGGAATATGTAAAATTGATGAAAACTTTTTCTATTCGCAACTCCAACAAACTATAGGGGTTACTATAGACACCGTCTAATGGCGGATGAAAAAGGTAAAACAAAGGCACGCAGTAGCGTAGAAAATGCTAATAAGCCTAGTAATTTTAATATGTTAATATGTAAAATTGATGAAAACTTTTTCTATTCGCAACTCCAACAAACTATAGGGGTTACTATAGACACCGTCTAATGGCGGATGAAAAAGGTAAAACAAAGGCACGCAGTAGCGTAGAAAATGCTAATAAGCCTAGTAATTTTTGTTTGTATGCATGACTTTTTTTTTTTATTCTTTTTAAATTAATTTTTAAAGTCTTGTGGATATTCTGGCCCACGTAGAAAGAAATGAGAATTCAAGAAGCATTACTAAACATTAGAAATTAATAAATTTCCATATGAACAATATAAATATTTCATGTAACAAAACCTTTGTTTACCAGTTTTATCAAAAGAGGAAGATGATATTTCTTTGTTTTGTTTGGCTAGTGCTCATTGTTTTACATTTGTAGCTGAGTTAATTCTCAAATTGCCCAATTGGTTATTTTTATTTTTTCTATTTCGTAAGTTTCTATTTTCTGAATTATGATTCAATTCTGTCATGCTATGCAAATCATCAATAAAATTCTCACGGTGGTAGTTTTTTTTTTTTTTTTTAATTGATCTACCTAAACTTATCGAATTCTGTAATCTTTCTGCCATGTTAATCCACACATGATAAAAGTTTTAAAAAAATGGTTTATAAGTGACATACAAAATCTCGCCAAGGGCTCTTAGCTGGCACAATACTAAAACTATAACCCTAAACACTTTTGGCGAAACTCTTCAGCTCATAATGTAAGCAATAAAGTGAAGTTGGCGCACTATTTTGGCGATGAAAATTCTCGGCGTTAAACATTTTTCATTTTGTTTTACGATAATGTATTCAAAAAAATATTTTGCATAGTGTCCATTCGAACTAATGCTGCAGTAAAATAAGGTTAGTTAAATTACTTATTTTTGAACTAGGCAAGGATGAAAGCCCTTATTCTTCTGCTAATGTTATCAAATCCTTCTTTCGAGCTTAAGATTTAAAAAAATCCATATTGTTACAAATTCACACAAAACAATAAAAAAAAAATTACCTGGTATAACGTTATCCTATTTCAAAATAAATGAAAAAAAAATGCATCGAACACACGAGTATATTCGTTGATAATGCGAAGTTTGTTAATCCAGAGTTTTCTTGTGTTTACGCTTTTGCCATTTACAAAAATCAACTCGCTTTTTAGAGGGAAATAATGCAAACTAACATTATTTTGAGACGCTCAAGTATATCATTATGGGACGAAACAATTTCTGTTGCTGAAAGCAATCTAAGATACAGTTTGACCATGGATTGTATGGAATTGGCAAATATCCAGTTAAGGCGACTCCATCTGAACGAGGGGGAGAAAATAAAAATTTTATGCGCGTATTCCGCTCATTTGAATGAGACTCTGTTTAATTTAGAGGCTAACATGTATCTTCAAAATCTGACATCCCTGAAAACTAATAGATGCTTCCATTTCCGCGTGTAAACCGGATGTTTGCCTTTCCATACAATCCGTGGTTAGACAGTACATCGAATGCGTTAATAACTACTCATAACAAACTGCCTATGTTACTAACAGACACACGTGAAACGACACGTGAAACGCAATGTTTTACCTTTTTCTTTAATTTTGTAAATCACCGCAAGGTAGCGTATTCGAGAGCTGGAGTTGCGTCACAACTCCAACAAACTATAGGGGGCGCTGCAGCCACCGTCTAATGGCGGATGAAAAAAAGGTAAAACAAGCGCATGCCGTAGCGTAGAAAATGGTAATAAGCCTAGTAATTTTTGTTTGTATGCATGATTGTTTTGCTTTATTCTTTTTAAATTATTTTTTTTAAATCTTGTGGATATTCTGGCCCACGTAGAAAGAAATGAGATGTCAAGAAGCATTACTAAACGTCAGATATTAATGCAAATTACGTAGTTTACAGTTCTAAGCAGCCATTTCTACAATGTTGAATTCGATATTTTTCAATTCTTGACGGAACTACATTTTCAGTATGGCCATAAAACTGACAAGAATAACAATGGGGAAGTTTCCTTCTGTCAAAAGTACTATTTTAGTCACTGAAATTGGTAGAATGAGTAAAAAAGATAACGTGAACCCAGAAAATACTTTCATTTTCCAAATAGTTATTTTTTAATAAATTTTTTTAAATGTCCGATTTTGAAAACAAGGCGTGGTCTCTATGACGTCACAAATGATGCAATTTGGCGCATCTTTCTACGACGTTTCCACCTTAGGATAATCAAGAAGCGAATTAAATAGTGCGCTCAACGCTTGCTATCAACCATATCGTTGCCAATACACGTGAGTAAAGATGCGAATTAAATATTTTGCTCTGTGATTGGCAACACTGAATGGCATTTCATCATTTGTGACATCACACGACAGAAGCGTAAACAATGAAAGCGCACCGATTTAAGTAATTTTTTTTAAATATTAAACTTAAACAAATTATTTGAAAAATGGTCAGATCCTATGTTTCTAAGTATGCTGTTTCAGAAAAAAATACTTTTAAAATTTTGGAAACGATCCTATTAATGCTAGATAATTTAATTATATGACATTAGGAATCATTATCAAAAGAAGATGAGGCTTCTTTGCCTTGCTTGACTAGCGGTAATTGTTTTGCATTTGTAGCTGAGTTATTTTTCTCAAATTGCCGAATCGGTTAATTTAAAATTTTTCTGTTTCGTATGTTTCTAATTTCTGAATTATGATTTAATTCTGTGATGCTATGCAAATCATCAACAAAATTCTCACGGAAATAAATGGTAGTTTTCTTTTTAATTGATCTACCATTATTTCATTTAACTTATCGAATTCTGTAATCTTTCCACCATTTTATTCCACTCATGATAAAAAATAAAAATGGTTTAACTGACATGCGAAATCTCGCCAAGGGTTCCTTTCTCGCACAATACTAAAACTACAACCCAGACAAATTTTTGGTAAAACTCTTCTGCTGAGAATGAAAGCAATAACGTAACATTGGCACACTATTTTGGCGATGAAAATTCTCGGCTTTTCTTTTTGCTTCAAATTTCCTTCTCGGTTGAACACACATTTTTCATTTCGCTCTACGATAATATATTCAAGAAAATATTTTTCATACTGTCCATTTCAACTAAATGCTGCAGTAAAATAAGGTTAGTTAAATTAATTATTTTCAAACTAGGAGATAAAATCCCGAATTATTCTGCTAATGTTACTAAATCCTTCTTTCTTGCTTAAGAAAAAAAAAACTTACTCCTACAAATTCACACAAAACAATAAAAAAATTTACCTGGTATAACGTTATCCTTCGAAAAACTTCGAACAGACGAACATAATTTAATGCAAATGCGAAGTTTGTTAATCCAGAGTCTTCTTGTGTTTGCGATTTCGCCATTTACGACAATTAACTCACTTTTTAGAAGAAAATAATGAAAATAACATTATTTTGTAAGGCTCGAGAATACCATTACAAGAGGAAACAACTTCCGTTGCTGAAAGCAATGTAAGACACATCGAATGCGTCAGTAAATACTCATAACATACTGTCTATGTTTACCAACAGAAACACGTGGGACGCAATGTTTTATCTTTTTCTTTAACTGTGTAAATCACCGCAAGGTAGCGTATTCGAGCGCTGGAGTTCCGAATTGTTTTTTAATTAATTCATACATTTATTTAGCGAACTATTTTGCACTTTAATTCGCAATTTCAACGAACTATAGAGGGTACTGCAGCCACTGTCTAATGGCGGATAAAAAAGGTAAAACAAACGCACGCCGTATCGTAGAAAATCGTAGAAAGCGTTGTAATTTTTGTTTGTATGCATGACTTTTTTGTTTAAGTCTTTTTAAATTAATTTTTAAAGTCTTGTGGACATTCTGGCCCACGTAAAAAGAAATAAGAATTCAAGAAGCATTACTAAACGTCAAAAATTAATGCAATTTACGTAGTTCGTAGTTCTAAGCAACCATTTCCACAATGTTGAATTCGATATTTATCGATTCTTGATGGAACTACATTTTCAGTGTGGCCATAAGACTGACAAGAATAACAATTAATGGTAGATAATTTAATTATATGATATTACGAATTATTATCAAAAGAGTTGATAAGCTTCTTTCTAAAATCATTATTAACAGACGCAAGCTCTGATTTTTAATACAGACTGAAAGTGCATTATCTAGAGAATGGATTTCTATAGAAAGGTAAATATGAACTTAAAGATTCTATTTATTATAAGGCGTTTTCTGATGTGTCTGTATACGTCGCCAATGTTTTTCAAAACTTGTTTTCCCTGACTTAACACGATTATGATATTTTTAACTATTATACAAACGAAATGAAGGGTTATAATGATTATGTTTAAAGACTGTTTAAAACGATAACTATTTTAGAAAGAGGGTTAAAAACCTCAACGAAGTTAATGTTGGAAAGTAACACATAACTGCTTAAGGTTTAAAGTTTAACTGCTTTCCTTTCTTTTCTTTTTTTCAGAATAATCAAAAAAAGAGAGACTGGTTATCAGAAACGTAACTGAAAAGCGAAAAATCTAATTCCATCCAGGCTCGAGGAATGCAACAGGATGTAAGATCGGAGAAAGGGGAGGCTCCCACGGGGAGTAAAAGACGATCACCTCCTCATGGTTCTCCCTTACCGCTAGCACACATCAATAGCAGCAGTGGCTATGAAATTCAAATAGCAATAAAAATTAACAAAATGATAGCAGAAATCTCGTGCATAAGTGTACACATTTCAAATCCTCCGTTAATTCCAACTATAAAAGAACACCTTGATTGTGTTACGTATCTGAAGTCGTATTTGTGAATGAAGTTAAAATGTTGTTTCAGATTATGAACAAGGAGCTGATGCTCTGTTAATTTTTCTAGCTGTTGAAATTGAGCACAACGTAGCAGTTCATATTATTCAAATATGTGTGTTATGATTAAAAATTGTTAGTAATTCAGTAATATGACTAGAGGACCCGACAGACTTTGTTCTGTTCAAAATCTGTAAATTGAAAAGTTGAAAAATTTCAATAAACTATCAAGTGTTTGAACCATTTTGTTGAAAAAAATAAATAAAAAGAAAATGCTTTAAGCTGCTTGGTGTCAGAATGCGTGTATTTATTACAACTTGATTTATCTAATGCCCACTGAGCATTTGTTTCATTAACTAATCTTTCTCCCGTACTTGATGGTTTGTTCCTTCAGCCATACTCAAAGGATAAAAAGCGTCCTCATGTATTAAGTGTAAAAAACTAACTACCCATCTAGAACAAACGGGACATCCCGCTGCAACATTCCCCCACATGAAAAAGAATAAACCAATCGAAAGGGTATCGTTTAAAAAATGATAAAGGTAAAAACAGTTTTTTAAATAAGTAAAAATCACTCATCACCCCCCCCCCCCTCGCTCTCCCGATGTAAAATAAACACATTCTTCAACTAAAATGACTAAAAAAAAATTTTTAAACGGAAAACAATTCTTTGCAATTTGAAATATTTCGCCAAATAAACAAAAAATACAATAAATTACATTAACAGTAGCTTTAAAATGTAAACAAATGATCATGCAACTCTATTGTTTATAGCCAAAGTCGCCAAGTCACCACGTTACTGTAATCCAGCCGATCAGTGAGTGAAGTCAACTGCGACCGATTAACGGTCCGATCTTTTGAACGAAAACTTTTAAAACTTCATATAATGCCTAATTTGTTCTTTCTACCAAAGATAAAGATCTTCCACTGCACTGATCTTTTGTGTAAAGAACTACCCTGTTGTAACTTATCTGGACGAAAATAAAATTTGTTTCGTCTTTAAATTCCATCACCTTTTCCTTTAACAATGTACTGATTAGTTGGGGATATTTCGATGATTGGGAATCGGGCGATCTTTCTTCATTAGCGTCAATTCTTGGCTCCAGCGCCTGCGCGAGAGGTATTTTTCCTTGCAAATCAAAACAAAGAGATCGGAAACATTTATTCACATAGGGTTACTATAAATCAACAGGGTTACCAAAATAAAATTATTTACGCCAAAAATGAGATGACTGCGCCAGATTCCGAATTAACGAAATATCCCCGATTTGTTTGATAATCCTTAAAGTGTTCTTGACATTGGTGCCAAAACTCAGATGGATTTGAGCCGTGAAAGAAATGTTGCTAGGTATGGTATTTTCTAAATCACCGATCCGGTCACATGGTTCAACTACGACGACAGAACACACGTTTTGCGTGAACCTTCCAGTAATTTACTTTAAAATATATCACAGGACCTAAATTTGTTGCTTTCAAGATATGAAGGATTCACTCTCTATACGTTGTATCTATTCTCAATTGACATATCACAGTAGGGAATTTCCTTACAAAAAGCAGAGCTGGCTTTCTTATTGTCATTTGGCAACGAGTTAAATATTTATTTCAGTTCTCGCTCAACAATAGGTTAAAATAAATATTAATCATTTGGGAGAAATAATCATCCAAAGTTTTAATTAATTAATTAACAAAGACGTTTTCGATTCGATCCATCGCGCTTCGAAACCATGCTTGCCACAACTTAATTACACACAAAAAATTAGATCAAAATCGGTCCAGCCGTTTAAAAGCCTTATGGTGACAAACGTCCGCACAGAAGATTTTTATATATTAAGATAAGCATGGGCGTGCGCAGAGCGTGAGAAAGGGGATACCACTGTCTGGGAGGATTAGATTACGCTCAGAAAGGCTCTCACGTGCAAACCAACTAAAAAATTAAAAACTATGTGAGCAAGAAAGCATTTTAAAGCGTATGAAGTAGAAAATTAATGAACCTAAAATACGTGTAAAGTTTGACAGTTCCATTTTAAGTTTCGTTTCTATGAGCTAATGGTGTCCCACTGTACCCTTGGTGAAGATCTTCTATTGAGGATTGATTTCAATCGATATCTGGCGAGAGGGGCTAATGCAGTTCATGTAAGTACAAGACCGCTGTGGTTTTTTTTACTGCTAACAATGAAAAGTATGATGAGAGCTATACTAAATTCCCCAATAAACAAAGCAGCCAACTTCTTAAGGGGGTGGTTTGATTCTCAACTGTGCTACACATAAAATATCATGCGTAGTTTGTCGGATATCAGAAGTTAGCGTGTCCACTCTTGTTTATGTTCTAATTGCTTGTTTAATTGTTAATTTTGAAATCTTTGCCCTCTTTTTTTTTTTTTTTGGTGGATTTGTCAAATTACATTGCACTTACTGCAAATAGCAAACACTAAATAGTGTAAAAGGTAATTGGAAAATGCACAAGGTGAGTGTGAAAAGGTAGTTGTAGCTTTCAGCTTGTATCTAAAAAGTGGTACAGAATGAAACAAACTGATATAAGTACAATGGGGATGTTTCCTTCAGTCAAAAGTACTTCTTTCAGTCACTAAAGTTGGTAGAATCAGCAAAAACAATGCATGGAGGTTGCTAACTGTTAGCGACAAAGTTTCCTATTTTTACCAGATACATTACTTGCAGAAATTAGGCACATTAGCTGCTAAGAATGCTTTGGAGGTTTTTTCTTTTTTGTATACCGTATTTAATTACATACTGTCAGCTTTTCTACGAAGTATTAAAGCGAAATTCCAGCAGTGGTGTTATGGGGGAAATTCAAAGGTGTTTATAAAGTCACACACAAATTCTATTTAAAAAAACTATTTTACATTTATGCGAAAAACTATTTTTTTAATTTAAATTTGATCCTTATGTTATGAAGTTAGTCTTCCATTGGTACAATATTAATAATTAAGGTAGTAGTCGTAATAATTTAGTTTAAGTAGTAAAATATTAGTAGATTGGTGACGCTAGCATCGAAAACTGAAAATTGCATCTAGAAAAGAAAAAATAGTCCCTACGTTCTTTCACTTGAAAGGTTTTGCTAATGAATAAATGTTTTCCTATTGGTCCCCAGTATTGGTATTAAAAGAAATAATAATGGATGCAATATCATGACTTACAGTAAATATGCAAATGCCTAGCGCTAGGGGCAGGGTGGGGGGTGAGAGTAAACCCCCCAGAACCCTTATTTTCATATTGCCAATTCTAACGTGATGGTTTATATCCATGTAAGGACTGTTCTAAAGAAACTCTCACCCCTTCATCCTCAAAAAAAGTCAAAGTCTGTCTGTGATAGTACCTGTGCAAAGTTGAAAATTGTCAAAAGCTTCCCAGAATCATTAAAAGTGCTCACGTAGGTGTGTATTAACGTTAAAAAAGAAAAAAAACTTTGGAGACAAGGATCAAAACTAGAAAAAGAATCATTGTTTAAATCCGAAGTAGGTTTTTGTTAAAGAATTTTTCTCGCCAGTGCAAGATTTTATGGACATCCTGCACAATATCACACATGCTCGCTTAAAAAAATACTATTATTTTTCAAGTGTTATTAAAAAATTCCTTGCTTACGGACATCATGCCGTTTATCTTTTGATATTTGTTTGATCTTTATAGCTTTACAAATACATAGTATAATGAAAATTTCCTGTCCATTCATGTAGAATGAAACTGTTTGAACTGAAGAAAACTAGGGAAAGTGCTGCGCTCCAATGGTTTGGCTCCATTGTCACTCGAAAATGGGGAAGCGGGTCAACTTGCTAAGACTGGATCTCTGATGATGACCCAACCAGATGCCTCTGCGTAACATTAAACGAATTGTGTTTTAACAAACTAAGAAACAACTTGACTTCTTCGTATGGGGACGCAGCTGTGGGTGCAAAGCGGAATTCCCTGCTCAATAAAAGTAAAAAAAAAAAATCCCCAATTCACTTCCTCGGTCAGTTGGAGTGGCTTGTTTTCGAGTAATCACTGGACATGACTATTTGCAAAAAACATCTGCATAGAATAGGAGTGAAATATTATCCTGTTGTTCCTCTGTGTTGCCAGGGTGAAATAGACAGGATCATCTAAGTTTTTAAACGATAACTCTAGGGACACTAAATTTTATTCACATTTTGATACTTCATCTTATTTTGCTGCTCGTCGATTAATGTCAGAGATGCAGCAGACTAGTGTAAGATAATAAAAAATCTTTCGATATTTACGGTTAATTGTATATGAAAAATAATACTGTGCACAGCAAAGAAAAAATCTCCCAATTTGCTTTCATCGTCAAACTTTTTTTTTTCTTTTTGAAAAACATACTTCAGCGTTTTCTTTACTGGTCACGTGTGCAACTTAATCAGCTTCACAATTAGTTTCTTAATTTGAAGCTTGTGCTTTTTAATTATTCGTTTAGAATTCTATCCAAAAGATTAGAATGGTATGCAAGCAACATCAGATCATCACATCTGTATCATATTATATTTATTGAAAAAATTGTCAACAAAACAGAAATAACTTTAATAACAATAAAATTGGTATGGCAACAATTTATATCTGAACTACTACACAGCTAAAATGTCATTGACGTAGTCCTATAAATTACATTGATGAAGCTCTTATGCGAGTCCATTGATAACGTAATTCGGGAAGACAATTATCGAATTGTATTAGTATTTGTTACGATTGTTATCAAATTATGTTCATGTTTCACTCTGCCTCTAAATAACTTAGTAACCATTTGTTTAGAATAAATCAAGAATACCAATCGGTGTGTTATTCCTGATTTTGTCTCTTTTATCTGGTGTACAAATAAGTTTTAAAGGATTTTCTTTACAATTTTGACGTTTTCTTGTGATAAAAATGGCTTCATGTTCAGTTTTCAAAGTGTTGTCCATCGCTGACCACTACCTTTTCTCATCTTTGTCAATTTTCGGATGCCTACTCGAAAAAACAATGCGTCTTTTGATGCAATATACGAATCAACCCAATTTTGGACTTCAAAAGAGCAGAAGTGCTGATCCTCAAGAGCATGTGTCATCGACAAAAACAAATAGTAGTCGGAAAGGGCAATGTCTGGGCTATAAAGCGGGTGGAGTAGGATTGCCCATTTCAGGGTATCGAGGTATGTTTTGACCGGCGGCGCAACATGTGGACAAGCGTTATCATTTTGCGAAATTACCTTGTCGTGTCTCTCTTTATATTGTGGCTGTTTTTCCCGCAGTTCAAACTCATCGAGTTCGGTAAAGTTGTTTGGAACCAGTATTCGTCCAATATAGCCTCCAATTCGGCATTTTCAAACTTTTGTGGCGTTCCAACGTGCACTTTGTCATTGGTATAAAAATCACCACTTCTAAAACGTCTATGCCAAATCTCACATGTGGAAATCGATGAAGCATGTTCCCCCGTAAGCTTCTTGCAGCATTCGATTGCCTTCAAGCCGCACTTTTCTTCAAATGGAAACAGAAAAGTGAACTTTCCCGCAAATTGTGGTTGTTGGCACAAAAGTTGACATATTCAGAGCACACAAAAACTATGCTCTATCCACTTCAGCGAAATGTCACATAATGAAAATGAAAGCCTAACGATGAGGTTATAAAATGAAGTTAGTTGCAACATTGTCCATTTCGATTTAATACCAGTGACATCATCTCTTGAAAATCCTTTGAAACTTATTTGTACACCAGATATGTTTAATTCGTTATACAGTGTGGTTTCATTTTCGATATTTTAGTGCTAGTAAGCTGAGTATGCGTATGAGTTCCAAAAAAAAAAAGTTTTCAATTCAAATGATTTTTTTTTTTTTTTTTTTTTTTGAGCAATCACGATTGCTTATTGTTCTCACTTGACTGTTTTTGACGTTCCTTTGATTTTTCCCACCGCCACCCTCCGTACCATCACCGTCGACGGGCTCCTCACGATGCTGCTCCTACAGCGAAAGACGTCTCCAGGTTGCATCCATGTCCTACACACACGCGCATACATACATACACGCACACACATACACACGCACACATACACCTACACACATACAGACACCTACACACATACTCACAAACACATACACACACGCATACATACAGACACCCACACATACACACACAAAAACATACACACACATACACACAACTACCCACACATTCATGCCTGCACACAGACACAAACACATATGCTTACACACACATACATATACCCCCCCACACACACACATTCATACACACAACTACCCACACACCTTTGCCAGCACACAAACACAAACACACATGCCTACACACACAAGCACATACCTCCACACACAAACACACACGCTTACATACACACACTCGTGATTGCGAAAAACATAATTTGAATTCAAGATGTCAAAATTCAAATTAATTATTATTTTTTTTAATTATACTTTGTCGTTTTATTACATTGACTGAAAAAGATGATTTAGAATTGCTTTTTTATGTGTATCAATCTAAAGCAAACCCAGTGGCACGACAACCCATGGGGGCCAAGTCCTATTGTGCCCATCACAGTCTTCCTGACCAAGGGCTCTGGGGGACTAGGCGTATGTTCCGGCTAGGTGGACAGCCTAACGCGGAACCCCCATGGTTTTGTTCCCAAGCACGCTTACTACTCATTTTATCGATCCACTGAAGCGATGAACAGTTGAGTCGACCATGTCCGACCCGAGTTTTTGTATCAATCTTCTATATCTATTTATATCACTGCTATTTTCAAGAGAACTCTTTGTGAAACATAACTATATCATTGTTAAATATATCAAACTCTCTATCTCTGTATATATCAATCAATACATCTATACAGCGTGATGCACAAGAATGTATTGTTTTCAACTTAGACTGAATTCTAGGGGTAAATTTCATTGTTACAGTAACTCAACAATCAGAAGTCTCGTGAAATTGCGTTTCGCCATTTATCAATTGAATCGTTGAAATGGGAAAGGGAATACGTCCAAAAAAACGGTATCTACTTGCTTATTTCCTCCATCTATATAGCAGATCTATCCAAGTCTCAAAGTCGCGAAACTTTATATGGTGACAAAATTTAACCTTATTTATGAAATATTTTGGATTATTTTTCTCATTAAAAACTTTATGGAAGGATAACTTTGATAAGTTTCCATACCTCCTAAAGTATTCAGCATTTGTGACTTATTCCCTTTCCCGTGTCAGCACCTCAATTATTCATCGACACTATAATTAGTTCAGGCTGCATTGGATAAAATATGCTAAAAATCATACAAAACATTATATACTTTTCTTTCTATTAATTTATCAAAATTCGAGCTCCAATATGCGCACAGCCGGCAAAAACTACAACTGTACACCAAATTTCATACTTCTGAGTTTTATCGTTTAGCCTTAGAGCAGGAGTTATTAACTGTAGGAAACAAGTCTAACCATTGGCGAAGAAAATGCTGAGGGATTGATCTCAAGTCACACTATCGACGAGTGGGAGACGCGTTTTAAGTGAAACGAGTGGGAGAATCCTTATTTCTTCCAACACTTTACTTTCAAATATGTCACGTGACTTAGGATTCTTTGCTTCAAGAATTGAAGGCTTCACTCTATCCATCTTTTATTCCTTCTAAATGCCTTTACCACGCCACTCACAAACATCTTGCTTCATTAGATGTATAATAGCATCCCTTCTGTGTAAATTAAAAGATGTATAACAAAATGTCAACTTTAACCAAAATAAGTTAACAAAACTTTTGTATGGATGTACATAAACACAGCTGTTTTATGCAAGGGTGCATCGATGGGAGGTCATGAAAGTCACTGTGATCTCCCAAAATTTTCCTCATTCGACAAGTTCTATTCTGCAAGGTTATTATCATTCGACAATATTAGGAGCTTCATTTGGCAAATTGAGAATTTTCGCACTCTAAAAAATTTAAGTTCCGAACGCTGCTGGCTTCATGCTTTCAATTTTTATCACTGAGTATGTTTTAGATAAATTAAAAACATAGCGGTTTTATTACTACACGGTTACAGTTATTTCAAATTAATTGGTCTTACGATTTTAAAACAAACTTGGAATGATTTATGCGTAGTCTTTTATGGTCAAAAAGAATGCAATAGCTTTTTGTTTCAGAGAAATAAGAAACTTGGAAAAAGTTAGCATGGAACAGTTTTGTTTAAAGGCTCTTTTTTGTAAAGATTTAGAAAAGTCATTTTGCACGCTGCACAAAAGAAAGAACAATTTTGACATTGTTTTCTAAAAGACAAAAAAACTATTTAAACAGAAATTCATGCATAAACGCTTTTAGAATTCGCAAAACGTTAAAAAAATCGCACAAGATTTAAACAAGGGAAAAAAATTTGACAGCTGCATTTCTTTAGCAAAAATTTCCGAAAAAAAAATGTACTTTTCTAGATCGTTATAGAATTTTAGATTTCTTTGACTTGTTTCTGGCTTATTGTTTTGAGAAGATTTTCTCAGCAATTTGCTGCGTCTACAATTATTTTGCATTGTTTAATCTAAAAGTTTTATGCAAAACACAAAGTTATTTAAGTAAACAGGATATCATACGACAGTGCAGTGATAAAAAAAACCTAAATAACTAGGAATCGAAAGAGCATAGGAAAATATGGTTTTGGAAGCATAAATAATTTGCCCTCGTGTCCCCATAACTGAAATATGAGATCTTCAAGTTCGCCGAAATTTTAATAAAGGTTGCCAAATTTAGAAAGTTTCGGTAATAAGTGGAAGACATCTGTGACACACTTTGCAGATGGACGTCTTGCCACAGACTGAAATCTCATGGTACCTTTCATTTCATGCCAAGTTCTTTTTCTCAAATTTCAGCATACTTAGAGGTAATACGTTATATACACCATAACGGGAGGAAGCAGTCAAACAATTTATGCTTCAAAAAAAAAAAAAAAAAACTCAATATGCCATAAGCTTTCGATTGCTATCTGTTTAAAGTTTTTTCATTACTATGCTATTTGTGGTGGATCCCTGGCAAGGGTATTAAGAGTTTTCTCTAAAACAAATTAAAATGAGGTTTTGTAGAAAATTTCCTCTCTTAAAAATAAATCTCAGTTAAAATCTCATGGGAGACTATCGTAAGAGTTTCAAGCGAAATTTTCTGCCAAAACCTTCATTTAACTTCATAGTCTTAATAAATCAATTTTACGTAAAGTAACTGATGAAAAAAGGCATGATAAAGTACAGTAGAACTTCGTAATAATTTCAGTGGATAAACGAAAAATAAATGATTCAGGATATTAAAACAAAAAAAGAATTCGTAACTGTAACGTTGATTTCAGATCAGAAGTAACAACGAAAAGAGATCTCACTCGCTGGCTGTGCATAACATGAAAAGCAATGCGCAAGCGTAATGATAAATGCTGGTTTCTGACCAACTGAAATGATGCCTAAATCTTTGTCAATGATTGTTCACAATTTCTCACTGACGCGGTGTCATTTATTCCACCGTTAAAAAATAACGTTTCACATAGATAACCATCATATGAGGCATTCAGAGCTAATGTGGATCAAGTCCATTTCCATTCATCTCAGCTCCGGACGTAGTAGATTTTGGCCCATTTAGGGGTGCAAGGGGGGGGGGACTTGAGCCCCCCCCCCCCCCCTTCTTAGAAATTAGACCTTCCTCGCTTTTAATACTTTTTTCTTTGCAAAAATGTAAAAACATTTCTTCTCCAGCCATTAATGAATAAGTCATTAAAAATGTCAAATTTTTATGACTCTAATCTGTCTTGAAATCTGCTTCCCTGGGGAAAAACTCCTGCTAAACCACGGTTAAAATATCTGCGGTCCCTCCCCCCCTTACAATTTTGCATATGGGCGCCCATGTTTGGTGACGAAATGTTACGTTCGTAAATGAAACGCTCAGGGCTAAAGTGGATTAAATTGAAGTAGAATTGATCCATTTTAGCTCCGAATGACTCATAATTATTTTGATTGTGTTGGGGTGAAACTGGTACAGGAAAAGCGTCGCTGTTGATTGTTGAAACCAGAGGCAACACGAAGGAGGAAATTTTCAATCTGTCGAATGAAACGCCGAATTTTACCGAATGATAAAAAATATAAACACAAAATCATAATGATTTTTTAAATTTTCATTTTGCAATGCTGTCTCCAAATTTGCTAAACAAGGAACTCTCTTAAAAAATTCCAGCGATTTTAACTCAGACTGAGTAAATTTTCACTCCTTTCCAGTATTGAAAACGCACTTTCCTTATAGGAGTGAATTTCATTCCTTTTGCGGAGCGGTTATTTTCACTCCTTTTGGATAAGCTAATTTCACTCCCTTTTGATAAGTGTTTTTCACTCTTTTTTAAGACTAAATTAATATCCTAAATGAGTGGCTGCTTTCCATTTTGGAAAGCCGCTATTTCACTCTTTTTTAGAATAAAATAGGTAAAATCATTTCACTCTCATTTCGTGAAATTGTTTTTTAAACGTGTTTTCATGTGCTTATGCTGTGTATTTGAATTTAAAACTTTTTTAAACTGTTATTTCATTTGAAAAAAAAAATTTAGTTTTTAAGTTAAAAAAATGAAAAAAAAAACTGTTTTTAGTGTTTCCGAAGAGGATGCACAAAAACTGTATGGTAAGTACGAAGAATTTTCTTTTTTATTAAAACTTTAACTGGTAATATTTCTTGAACTACACGTATATCTTTACAAATCACCCACGTGCAATATTACGTACATTTCGGAATCTAAAGATTGAAATAAAATTAAAAAACCCACACAGTTCCAAATAAATACAGTGGCTCCCAAAAGTGTTCGTACACTTTGAAACTTTTTAGTAAAACCAAAATAACTCAAAACTGAATTCGAATATGAAGTCCAATATTTTTTCACATCATTCCTATGTCATTTGAAATACAACCCATTGGTTTTTTCAAAATATTGAAGGGTCTTCTTTTTGAAATGGGTCAAAAAACGAAGAGACAGAGAAATAACATGCCACAAAAGTCATCGTACACTCAAGTATTTTCGAATAAATTCATGATTAAAATTATCATATGCCGTTTTATTAATATTTTTGCATTGTGTTGACCCTTATAAGTCATTTGGCTTTAATTTTTCGTTTGTTTATTCCTTAATATTGTGCTTATTACTATAAAATGGCTGGTATTCGTAAAAAACCGCAAACACCATTCGAAATTTGAATTTTTTCCCATAGTAGCGGTCAATTGGTTTGAAATGTCTCTAATATAGTTAATTCATTTGTTTGTATAGTAAAGTGCTTGATAAAATGCTTTAAAGAAAGGAATCGGACCGAAAACAAGGTAAGAAAAGGTTAACCGGCAAAGTTGACAAAACGTGATCGGAGATTTAAAGTTAAAAAAATTATGAAAAATACATATTTGAGTGCTGTAAAAGTTTGTACAGAGTTAAAAGAAAAATTCTACGTTTAATTTTCACCTAAAATTTTTCACCAAGTTCTCTGATTAACTGGATTAAATGGGACTTCTCCCTCAGAAATTTTCTTGATCGTGCGAAAAACAGAAAGCTTACGCTTTTCGTCGCAAAATCAATGATAAATAAGCTCAAAACGTTTTAGAATTACATCTTACTTACAGATATAAATGAATTCAACATTTTTGGTTAAATTTTGTATAATTGTAAGTAGAAGAAAAAAAATAGGAACTTAATCTTAAGTACTTAGTTGGATCAGTTAATCAGGACGGTGGAGGTGTTCTAGTGTGAGGGTGCATATCAGCATCAGGACTTGGTAGTTTGGAATTTTTTGATGAAATAATGAATCATGCAATTCCTTTAAATATTTTAAAAACCAATTTTGAACTCTTAGGCAAAAATTTGGTTATTAGAAATAACTTTGTTTTTTATCAAGATAGCGATAAGAAGCACACGGTTTTCAACGTTTGCGTCTAGTGCCTCGAAAATTGTCTTGAAGTTTAGAAAATACCCCCTCAATCTCCGGATTTGAACTTAATGTAACATATTTAGAGATATTTGGAGGCTGGATTACGAAAATACGGCATAAAAACGAAAAAAGAGCTAGAATTAGTAAGACTCGAAGTGTGGTCGAACGCTTACTCAAAAATTACGCAAAAGAAAAAAGAAAGAAAATCATGAAATCTATTCTCAGACGTTTAAAAGATGTTATGAATATTGTATGATATTCTACAAATTAATAACTTAATCAAAAGTTAGATTATTCACTAATATATAGACATTTTTTAAAGTGTACGAAGACTTTTGTGAGATAAAATTTCCGGCACTTTTTGGTTTTTGATTTTTAAAAAATTAAGTTTTAATGTTTTTTAAAAACTTTTCATGTAGTTTTGTTGAAAATTGATCACAGATCTTATAATTAAATACCTTTTCCGAAATATTAATTCTAACCAATGGATTGGGGCCTATTTCGTTGAAAGTCGTAGGTGTACAAAGACTTTTGGGAGCCACTGTAGATTTAAAATTTTGAAACTCTATATTAATATTCTCGGTATGCCTTTTAACATTAATAATGTTTTAAAAGTTACATCAGTCCAAATTAATTTAAAAAGTCACTCATAAATTGTGACAAGATACATTTGAATTCAATTTTGTTTCTTCGGGGCCATTCATTAATTAAATAAGGACAATTTTGGCAATTTTTGACATTCCCTTCCCCCTATGTAAGGGTATGTAAAATTCCCCCCCCCCCATCTTACGTAAGATTCTTTTTTTTTTCTTCACAATAATAAAATAACAAATATTACATAGCTTGGATTGTTCTTAAATTAACTATCATTATTTATTTTTATTTTTTTTTAAACATTTTTGAGTAAAGAAATGTTTACTGTAAGGAATCTAGACCGAATGTTTTTTCGACAAATAATTTTTGTATATGATGCGATAATAATTAAAAATAAGACATGCAAAACACAGTGCGATTCTTTTATTATATTTTACACGTTTCATTCTTCGAAACACAAGTAAAACACAGCTCATCCTATTATGCATACTTTTACCTTCCTGAAGCAAATGAAATATAATATTTGCCAAACCACTCGACCGCGGACTTCTAATATAAAATTTTCCACCCCCCTCCCCCTCAGGACCCTTACTTAATTAATGAATGGCCCGTTACACATATGAATGAGTGTATTATACAAAGTTTATGATACTCTTTAAAGTTTATTATACACAAAAACAATATTTGATTAATTTAAAATATAAGCAGTGGTTGGAGCTCCGACCATCGGGAGCGTATTCGGTATCCGACCTATAGATTTGCGCATGGTCGGGTCTGTAACACCTGCCTAAAATATATATACTGTACACACACACACCAAAGATGGTAACGACTGTTTCAAATGTCATATTTCTGATTCGATGACCGAAACAAAATTGCTGATGAAAGTTTCATTAATTTGGAAGAAAAAGTTACAAAAAGTTCGCCGTAACATTGCACGTGGGTGATTTGTAACGATATACAAGCAGTTCAAGAAATATTAACAGTTACAAGTTTTAATAAAAAAGAAAATTCTTCGCACTTACCATGCAGATTTTGTGCATTTCCTTCAGAAACCTCATTGGGAAACAAATATTGTTTTAATGCATTAAATGAAGACATTTAGATAGCGACATTCACTTGGTATTCGCGACCAACGTTAGTTAAGCCGAACGTGGAGGTATAGAAGATTCTCCCTAAACAAAATCACGTGACAGAATCGAATCAATGAAAATGTTTTTGAGTCCTTCTTTTAAAGAATGTTTTTATTTTTCGCTCATCAAAAGGAGTCTTTCCGAATTTCACGCCAATGAAGAAAAGTTTTAGTCTTGGTTTTTTCGTTAAAGCGTCTTTTTTCGATAAAGCTAGCACTCAGAAAGAATGAATGCCCCCGCAATAGATTTCACTCTTTTTAAGAGTTATTTTTTCGTTCTTTTGAATTAAGAGTGAAATTGTCAAGGAAAAAAGTGACCTCCCGCTTGGGCACCGCTGGTTGCAACGCCTCTGGTGTGCCATGTCGCTGTTAAAGTAAAATCAAAGCAGCAACCTATAGCAACAAGTATGACGGCAACAATGTATTTTCTGGCTGTCGAGACTGGTGTAAGGCAGTGAAATCGTACTATAACGGATTTCAAAGGACAGCAAATTTTGCTAGTAGTAACTGAATTTAAGTAATGTAATTGTAATGAAACCAAGACGGAACATTTATTTCGTCTGAACGAATCTTTCGTTGTGTTAGTATTAGTATCATTGTAACGAGATTTCCCTGCATTAGGAGAAGGGACGGAATTTTAGTTGCTATTGCGTTCCGGTCTGAATTCAGCTTAAATATTTCAGTACAGCAAGTTATCAATCCCCAGACTCCCTACTTTGAGCAAAGTTACATAAGCTGCAGCGGACAAGGCAGGAGATCAAGGACATTTCCGCCTTAGTTCTTGATACCGAAATTAAGAACGTCAAAATGCTTTTCAGGATAAAAAATGAACCAATACCCCCCCCCCTCCTCGTCCCCTCGTTGGTACCCTTGATTAAATCCAATTCATAGCAAAATTTTATTCAAGTTTTATTCCTATTTTCGCTTGAATCATAGGCAATGAATATTTTGTCAGATCCAGATTGTGTCTTCAACATGCATTCAGAACATGCATATCTTTTTCAAAGACGTAAAATTTACAATAATCAGTTTCGTTCTAGCTCAAAAAAAGACGGTATCCTCTCACCATTTACCACACTATTTCGTCCTTTGAATTTACTGCTGCTGAATCATTCACCCTACTTGAATAACAGGATAATCGAACGATCCAGGCATTTCCAGTGGTAAGAGCAAATATGCTAAATCAAGACCTGAAGTCATAGGCTATTTTATTGCAGAAGAAAAGAAAAGTGAAACTTGAATCAACACAAGCAAGGTGTAATCCCAACGACCTTGAGTGATCAATGATTCAAATCCACCACAACGCTATCATTAACCTTAATCGAAAAATAATGTCGATAATCGATAGATGCAAGAACCTTTTTATCTGTAAATCGTAATTACAGTTCAAAATCATGTCGAAGAGAAATTTCTAATGAGGAGTGTTGGACGACTTTCACTTTATCTTTTCTTCTTCACAAAATAACCTTAAATATTTAACTTTGCTTATTGCATTTATCTTGGAAAATCTGACCAAACCAGATTCAAATCTTTTGTAAGCAAGTTCATTTTTGTAAGGCTACCTAAATAACTAATCAACAAAATTAATATTTTTTTTCAATTGTATTTTACTAACGGGTGAGTATTAGGACAGAGCGAGAAAAACTTACTTATTATTTTCGAGCCGCTGTACACGGAAAAATTGCAATTTGGGAAGACAAAAGTAAAAAAATTGTATTGAAATCGTATAATATTTTAAGATCATGCTACGATCTTTAATAATTGAAAATTTAAAAATTCATTTTTAAATCTGAAGAATATTTCTATCAGCTTGATTTGTACAAAGAAGTATAGGGTAAAAGCAGTCAATAAAATTTCAATTAAAAATTTAGAGAAAAAGAAATAGGCAGCATGCAACCTTTTACGAATAGCTTTTACACTGTACCGCTTCTATTTCTTTTTCTCTCAATTTTTAATTTAAATTTTATTGGCTGCTTTAGAATTACCCTAAGTATAAAGGTTTTGAGATCAACTGCAATTTTTAGTGTTTTATCAAGAAATTCATGCTTTTTTA
This sequence comes from Uloborus diversus, assembly GCF_026930045.1. Classification (NCBI taxonomy): domain Eukaryota; kingdom Metazoa; phylum Arthropoda; class Arachnida; order Araneae; family Uloboridae; genus Uloborus; species Uloborus diversus. The sequence goes on along the minus strand of NC_072731.1, from coordinate 86,789,084 downwards.
GTGCGAACCAAGCATACATAAATAATCTTTAGATTTCCAAAAATATTTTTTATATTTGTTTTCAAATTTTTTCTTTCCGTTTGAAGTTGATTTTAGGCGAAACTTTTTGAAATTTGAAACATTTTTCACCTGCTCAAATTTCAAAGTAATTTTTGCAAGCATAGTAAAAAAAAAAAAAAAAACTTTCATATATTTTAACTTTTTTCTTTTAAAGCCTTTTTCATTTGAGTAAAATAGCAAGTACGTTTTATGAAATTAGTTTATTTACAAAATCACTTTGTACTTACTATTACTTTTCATTGATTTTGGCATTAATTTAAAACCGGAAATCAAACGCTGACAAAAACCGGAGACGAAACGTTGGGATTATTATGGAAAAAGTAAGTAAGCAATCGTCTTTAAAGTGGAGAATGTCTCCGTTGTTTTTTTTTTTTTTTTTTTTTGTGATTTTTTTTTTCTACTTTTGTTTTAATGGTTTTTTCAATGCTGTAAAACAAAAAAACTGCGATCGTTGAAGATTTAAAATACTTAATCAAATAAAACCTTCGAATTTCACAACAAGGCTGAGTGCTCTAAAAAAATCCCCTTTTCTTTGTGTGTGTGTGTGTGTGTGTTTTTTTTTTTTTTTTTTTTCATTTCTGCCTCCCTTTTTTAAAACAATAGTACTACAGAATAAAAAAGATGTAACGGATACTACTGCGTAAGAAAAGTAATTGATTTTTCTTCTTACAGATCACCTTTCAATTCATCAAATCCATAAAAAGTAACAAAAAATGCAATTTTGTTTTCCTATTTTTTGTAAATGGTAAACAAAATTTTCTAATTATTATAGATCTACAGTGACGATGACGTTCATTCTAGAGAAGAACTTTTTTACGAAACAATTGATGATCCACAACTATTTTGACCCACATTTAAAGTATAAAAGCTATGATCCAGAAAATTTAACTGTTACTTAAGAAATTCACGAAAATTATCTGAAAAGGATTCTTATTTGTGAAGAAGGAAAATTTTGCGGGCTCCGTAAGATATCATCTTAACCTTCCCCTCTAATCATACTCCCTAAATAATTATTTTTCTTATACAGTAGTGGCGTTTGCAACCATTTTATTGTATTTTTGTTCTTCCTAATACAAGTTCCATTTTAAATCACAAACGCTAATAATAATATCCTCTTGCTTCACATTTGAGAGTACAGTGGACTCTCTGTATCTGAACACTCCCTAATGTAAACACCCCGATATTCTGAAAACATTTCGATGGTCCCGGTGAAGCTCCATAGACTTAGCATAGGATGACCTTTCTATATTCTGAACACTCTTTAATCTGAACACCTCAGTATTATGAACGCTATTTTTAATCTCCGTTCAAAATCGCCACCTTTCTACACACTGAACATCATGCAGGAGAAAAGAAGGAGAGAAACCTCCTTGCCCGAATCCCTTGGGTTCCGCAATAGCCCAATGCAGCAGAAAATATGTATTTCTCAACCCCTTGAGAAAGTAGTATGTGCATAGGAGTAGCTACACTTCCACTTACAACTTTCACTGTCCAGTCAAATTAGGTCGAAATCGGGCCGAACCCGGACATTCAAAAAAAAAGAATGTGCACCTATACTAAATTGTTCAGTATCATGAGGTGATAACGTACCAAAAAGTCCCAAGAGTTTGAGCGTCGGGTTTTGGAAGTTACAGGGGGGTAAAGAGGGGCCCCCCTGTATGCAGATTATAAATCGATTTCAGCTGTGTTTCCAACACTATTCGTTTTCATGAAATGGTAATTGAATAAAAGTTGAATATGGAACAAATTGCAAACACTGCAAGTACTATTTTTACACACATCCGTCATTAAGGGAGGGGGGGGAATTGACCCCCTCCCCCTTCCTTTCGGATTTTGAGATATATACATTGTACAAATGCAAAAGTTTCATTGCAGCTATTTTATTGTTTTTTTATGACATTTTCAAGTGTATTCCCTCTGCACCCCCCCCCCTCCCATGAATAAATGAAATGACGGGCCTAATCATACGTATCTGAATCCAAAATAACGTTGAGACTTATTTGTTCATCCAATAAGAAATAAATTCCGGTGTGCATTCTCTTTGGATTTTTCAGAGCTGTGCTATAGAATATGAAATTTCATAGATTCATTTTTGCCGATTGATACTACATTAAGAAACGTAATAGTAATCCTATATTTGAAGTGGGTTTTTTTTTTTTTTCGGTTTTAAGTTAAAATAGCGTAGAGATGGCATTGAAATCTAATTCTCCTGTACGCAGACTCGAATCTATGTACCCGCAGACTCAGTAATGCAGGGGTCTGTTGGGGAGGGGGTGGGGGGGGGAGTTCAGACCACTTAGGTGGTTCCATGGCCTAAGAAACCAAAATACTTTAAGAAACTAAATAAAAACCAATACTTCAAATTTAAAAGCTGAAAATGTTTCTGTAATAATTTTTGTTTTCGTAAACATTTGAGGAACTATAGAAACTCACACCAAGTTGTGAATTTGAAACAAACTCATTTAATATACTATGCACAGAAATAATCATTAGATATCCTCAAAGTTTTAAAATATAAAAACGAAAGCACACATACACACACACATCGGTTCTAAAAGTTTGAGGAGACAAAAAAGACAAAATCAGAAAGAAAATTTGGTGGTCTAATTATTGCAGTTTTGTATTGTACTGCTCTGTACGTCTATTTTTGGGTCTTAGTGTGAATCGGATGTCGGAATGAATGTTGAATGTATAGAAGAGGGGGTAGTTTCTGAAATCTGATAGGTAAGAGGTTGCGCCTTAAGCGCAGGGCTAGATTACAAAAAAGGCTCGGGAAGCTAGAGCTCCCCCTCAGAATTTTCAGGAAGCGCAAAAATTACTGAAAAACTACTTAAAAATTCCAGATTCAGTTTTTAAAGGTACTGCAAACATTAGAACTGGTTCGATCAAATTTGGCCGAACTATTATAATTCACTTTCATAACAATTTTGCGACAGGACAAATCTGTTTCAACAACTAACCACCCTTTATTGTTTAGAATTTCAGTGAAAACGTATGTAATTTACAAAAATTCTATCTGTCGGGTAGGAGGAGAGGTTAAACATTGATCTGAATTTCGCTGTGTCACTTTTAAAAATAACACCTGTAGCAACAGTGAATTTTATTTAAATGTGCGTTGAATTCTTAGAAAAATTTCCAACACAGAATTTGTTTGACCCTGAAGTGAGAAGGAGCTTTCCCACTTCAGAGGTTAATCGGGGCCTGCTTAAAGTCTTCTATAAAAATAATTTGTGTTTTCTCTCAACTTTGCAGATTTGCCGCTTCTATTTCTATAACCTCTGTTGGAATGCAGAAAAAAAGTAACTCATAGGAAAGAACTCATTTAAACGATGTTTGTTTTGATTTTCAAGCGTAATTTTTGGCATTTTTCAAGCTTAAATTGCTTTTACCTTGGAACATTTTCAAAAGTAAAAACTAAGACTTTTGCTTCCAAATTTATAATATGTCATGTTTCTGAAAAGGTTAAAGAAAAAATCACAAACATTTTATTTTCGTTTAAAAAAAGAAATGACAAAGAATCTCTGATTTTTTTAAAACCTTTTTTTTTTGGCAAGAGCAAAGATTATACTTGCAAATCCCCCCCCCCTCCCTTCCTGTGGTTGAAATACTAACAAGTTTGTCACTAGCGGTGCTGCTTCAGTTCTAAAAGTAGCCATCAATTTTTGACACTTAGATTCGATCATGAACCGAAATTCAGTGTACTATTTTCGCTCAACGATTTTAATTAAGATCGTTCATAATAGTTCAGTATTTCAGACTAACAATCAATCGAATGCGGATGAATAATCAATTCTTGTATCGCTTGTACAGTCAAAATTCGACAAAGTATGTTTAACGTCTGTTCCTATCTTTCTACATTTCAATCCGACCCGCTTCTGTTATTCTTGGGGACATAACATAAATATATTTTCTGTTTACTTCAAGAAAAATGTAGGTTTTCACTTTTGAACTTGCATTTCCATTAACGTACTATTTTAAAAGAATGTAAAAAATTTTTTGTCTCCAAATTAAGGTATTTCAGTGAAAGTTTTGCTTACAAATGAAATTGAAGAACAAAATTAAATAGATGAAAAAGCCGCACTGCGGTACATTCCTCCGTGGTCCTAAAAAATTTGTTCTGAATGTATGACTATAATGTTAGCAAAAGAAAAATAAGCTAAAATGGCACAAAATGTAGAACGTGAAATAAAAACGGAAAAAAAGTGACACACTAAATGTGTTTTGTCACAAGCATATAATTCCCATTATTGAAATTATGAAATTCTAAGAAGTTAAACGTCATTCATACAAAATCCAGCGTCTTATAAACTCGGCCTATGAAGAGTTAAAGATGTGGTTTAATCAAATAATAACCAGGAAATTAAAACCTTTTATGAAATTTTGAAGACTGAATAATAAGGAAGTAATGTATTTCAATTATCAAAAATAAAATTTTTTGAACAAATCGTTCAAATTACTGAAACACATGGTGAGGAACAAGACAATGCTAAGAACCACATAAAACCTAAATCTGGATCATGTTTTTAAAGAACTTCCCTGTATTCAGTTTAATCTGGTATAATATTTGGCAGAAATAGACATTGAAATTTCTAAGAAACACGTCAAAAATTTGTATTTTGACCCGATTAAGCCCGTCATTTCATTGACATGGGGGGAGGGGGTAGGAGGAGGGGAAGCAAAGGGAATGTACTCAAAAAAATTTATTTTAAAAACAATAAAACACGAGAAAGGAAACTTTTTCATTTGCACAATGTATATCTCAAAAATGCCCCCCCCCCCCCCCCCAAAGACAGATCTTTGCAAAAAATATAACTTGTAATATTAGTTATATGTACCATATTCAACTTTTATTCAATTACCCTCTCATGAAAAGAAATAGTGTTGGAGAAACAGCTAAAATAAATCTATAATCTGCATTTTGAGCCCCCTCTTTGCCCCCCCCCCCCTGTAACTCCCAAACCCGACGCTCAAACTTTTGGGACTTTTTGGTACGTTATCTCCTCATGATACTGAACAACTTGGTATAGGTGCACATTCTTTTTTTTTTTTTGAATGTCCAGGTCATGACCTAATTTGACTGGACTATTCAGCGCATGTGGGAAAAAATTAGAATAGCTGTCACTACCTGATGCACAGAAGAAAGGTTAGACTGAGCATCGCCCAGAAGATTTTCCACTTCTTAAACACCTCGATGACATGCCCGAGCATACACAATGAAAAAACAAACTAAAATTACACATTTGTTTCAGGAAATGTACCAATAATTGTTCTGCGTTTCCGCTTTATTGTTTATTGTTATGTAAAAGTGTTCGAATAAACAAAAAACCAAATGAGATGTCAAAGATTTGAGGCCTCACTGTGTTTAGTTAGATATTGCATTAACTTCTATTTTCACTCAGGAAATAAATCCAGTAACTGGCATGAGTATGCAGGGGAAAAAAATTCAGTCTTTTAAAGCACTAATTTACATGTATGTATATTATCAATTCTCCCTCTACAGTGAACACCCCCATATTCTGAACACTTCTGTTCGGTCCCATGATTGTTCAGAATAGACAGAATCCATTGTACAATTCTCTATGTTTATCATACAATAATATATGTATAAAATGTCTAAAAAGTGATTCATTTGAGAAGCATTGCATCTAACGCGTGTACATGACTACACGTACCCATTAGTTTGACTTACAGTAGAACTCCAATTATTCTAACTCGAAATACCAAAATCGCTGACATCCAAAGCACTTCCAGAATTTCAGGAAAAAAAAATAGCTGCGTCGCCCGGCTTTGCACGGCCCACCTCGAAAGTAAAAGTTATGTCAAATGACGCGTGTTCAACAATTAGGCTTGAACAAAAAAAAAATAGTAAAATAATGTGGCAGATTGAGCAGAAATAACCAAAAAGGAAGCATTTTAAATTCCCCGATAATAGGAAAAGCCTCAAAACAAAATCCAGAATTTCATTTCTTCATATTTGAGACAAAAAAAAGGCAACAGATCTTTCGTCTCAATGATTTTCTTCACGCTATAAATTTTAATAAAAGCATTGCTGCGGAAAGTCAAGATGAAGCACTGAATAATAATTTGAATGGAGGAAAGCCTTCGAAAAATATGGATTTTATGTCGAAATCTAAGCGTCATAATTAATCGTTTTTAATTGATATATCATAATTAATAGTTTTTAATTGATATATCCGCTAATTATTATCGGAGGATTGTGTTAAATAGCCAAACATAAAGACGAGAAAAATACGAATCCATCGATACCTGGTTCGATGGTCAGTTAGTTCATTGGCGTTCGGGAGAAGTAACTTGAACATACATAGATAGGTACATACGCTCAGTTTAATTATATAAGATATTTCAAGAAAAGTTAACTGACCTGTACTTTTTCTTTCTTTTTTAGAAACGTAAAAAAAATAAAAATGTTTGCTTATTTTGTAATTCGTATATTTCCGTTACGTAAGAGTATTATTTAAAGCGGCATTATCGCGCCAAGCCCGCGTCCAAAATGGAAGCAATCCATGGGTAATTCTGACTGGCTAAGGTGCGAAACTTGAAGAAAAGTTAAAAAATTGTCAATCCTTGTTTACTCGCCACAAAATAATAAAAAAGAAGGAAGGGTTCAAGTTAGTTATATCTCAGTTGAACGAATTGGTAAAATGTCAAACAGGTGGTGAGTCTGTAAGGCATTGCATAGAATCGACTGCTAAAACTTCATGCTCCTTCTCCTAAAATACTTGTTTTTAAAAATTTGCTTATCTGGGGTTACTGTGGCGGGAAAAAACTAACTCAGGATAGTGAAAACACACTAAAGGACCTAGTTTCATTTTTTTTTTTTTTAAATAAAGCTTTTTTTTTCTTAAAAAAAATGTTTCCTCCCATTTTCAACATACATGATAGTAATTAGTTCACCCTTTTATAGGCCTAATCCAGTTATCCGAATTTTTGGTGATCTGACTGCTGTCTGGTCCCAATTAATTTGAATAATTGCAGTTGTTCTGTATTTAAAAAAAACATCTATTATTATTTAATACACGTAAAAGAAAGCAGTGTGTTGGGTTAACAACAGATTTTCATATAAAACTCACAAACTGTTAAATAGATAATCTTCGAACCTCAAAATTATGAAAACTGGAGTTAGAAGGCATGCATTATCATGCAAATTATGACAAAAGTCGCACACTGCAACAGCACAAACACTTGATTACCTACAATCTAAGAATCGCACAATCGAATAGAACTATAATTCTTGACGGCGGTGGCGTCACTGAAATTGAGACTACTACTGCTGGCTATTAATCTGAGCTAAGTCTTGATTACAGTTAACGTTAAGGTATTGATCTAAGCAATTCACGAAGCAATTACGGTGCTATTGACTGTGGTACTTGAGAGCTGATTAACTCAATCTGGAGAGCACTCCCCAACGCAATATGCGGAATATTACTACCTGCTGTCGAAGCTTGTAAAAGCGACAATCATTTACCTGGACTTAGGATTACTTTTATGAACACAATTTGGAAGAAATACGTCCGCTGAATCCTCCTAATGTAATCAAAAACCATTTTAGAAGAAAAATCATACAAAAAACTAATTCATGCCCTGAATATTTGTAAAATACACGCAAAAGTATTTTGTAACAAAATCTGATCTTCCTAAAAGTACGAAGAATGAACAACTTAATTCTTCTACTAACTCTTAGTGCAGTATTTATGGGGAAAATGGAAGCACCTCAATTGCACATAAAAAAAACTGGGAAAGCAAAGTTCGTAAATATGTGTTATTCAGTAACCTTCCACGTGAGAAGAAAAATTAGATGAAACCAGTTTCTTCGTATTTGTGGAGCAACTGGAAAGGAAAACGTAATAGCCAGGTCAATGAAGGTAAAAAAAATAGGCTTTGTCGCAACTAATTTAGGGAAAGCTGAATTTTCGCAGGATGTTAGCAAATAAAGTATACACTAAAAAAAATACAAAGTCCCGACCCCTACTCCTCTTGCTTTCCCCCTACCCCCTCCGAAACATTGCAATAGTAGTACTATGATTATACGCTTTTTGTGTTGCAACTAATTAGGGGAAAGCTGAATTTTGGCAGGATGTTATTACATAAAGTATACACTAAAAAAACCCACAAAGTCTCGACCTTCACTTTTTACCCCCCCCCCCTCCCCCCACCTGCTCCGAAAGAGTGCAAGAGCAGTACTATAATTAAACTCTTTTCGTGTGGCAAATAATTAAGAGAAAGCTGAATTTTGGCAGGACATTAGTAAATAAAGAAAACACTAAAAAACAAAGTCCCGACCCCTACCCCTCTTGCTTTCCTTCCCACCTCTCTAAATCCCTTAGACCATCAAGAGCAGTACCAAAGAACTGGCAGTACTATGATTATACGCTTTTCTTTTCGCAACTAATTAAGATAAAGCTGAATTTTTGTACGATGTTAATACATAAAGTGTACACTAAAACCTTGACAGTCCCGACCGCAGCCCCTCTTGCTCCCCCCCCCCCCTCCTTTCGATATATTGCACAGTGATCAGTTCAGTACTATGATTATATGCGTACAGCTTGAAAATTTATGTTACCGGAATGTTAATTTTTAATTTCACTCATAACAATATTGTAAACCAGTGGTGCCCAACCTAAGGCCCAGGTGCCGGATCCGACCCGCGAAGCTGATCCGTGTTTCCCGTTTTTTTTTTTTTTTTTTTTTTTTTTTTTTTTTTTTTTTTGTGAAATGTTACAACTTGAAGAGCACGATTAATGACAATGTTACAAATTGTTAGCCAAATATTCAGAAATTGGTTTCTGAAAACATTGTTGGGGACCACTGTTAAACACAAATTCTGAAACATACACTTTTTATGTAGATAGCTCAGTTTCACCATTTTACCAACTTAATCATATGCAGAAAACTCACAACAAAACCAAAAAGAAACTTCAACAAATTAATAGCTTTTTATCATTACGTCTTGGAAAGAAATGTTTGAACAAAATTTATCTTACTACTATTATATATGCGAAAGTTTGTCTGTATGGATGTATGGATGTTTGTTACTCTTTCACGCCAAAACTACTGAACGGATTTTGATGAAACTTTACAATAATATAGCTTATGCATCAGAATAACACATAGGGTAGTTTTCGTCCCGTTATGGGGGGCAAAACCCCCTTAGGGGGGCAATAAAACACAATTTTCGTAAAAATTCTCTAATATAGGGATGAAAAAATACTTGCACATATTTACATTTTTATCCATCGAAAGCTCTGATTTTTCTGCTGAAGATGGCACCTGTTTGAAATTTGTAAGTAGAATAAAAAACGAGTTATGAGCTTTTTAGTTCCATGTTCGAAGACTTTCCTCAACTCGGTACAGTATTTAGAATATCATCTCAACTCAATGTCGATAGCGACAATTGTTGTATTGTTGACTATCTTTGCTTTTCGTGTCTGTTCAAAGCTTTTCTCAAGTCAAATCTTGAAGTAAGATTTTTGCACAAGATTGGCAAATAATACATGGATTTGGCTGTTTATTTTCCATTTTAAGGCAACTTTGAGGCAACTAATGCGTTTTTTTTTAATTATTTATTTGTGTTGACTGGGTATTTAATCGATCAGCAGGAATCTAGCCAAACTTTTTTTGTGGAATCATTTCAATAACTAAGGCATTTGGCAATTTTTTCAACTGTCGCTGTTTGTGAAGCTAAAGAGACGCAATACTGTTTTTCGGTTTTCTCCATGTAACCAAATATCGCCATTTCTTTGATATTTCTTTCTTTAAATTTGTTAACACGTAAAATTATTCGCCAACTAAATCAAGCAAATCCATAAACAGCATAAAAACTTCCATTCATTTGTCTTTGAGCACAATTTCAAACAATTGCCAAATTTTTACTATTTATTGGAAACATTTCGGGTAGCAACATTTTATAATCACCAGAAGTATCTCAGTATTTGACTACACTATCTCTTCGATGAAAATTAGTAATACACAGTTTTACAAAGTAGGGAGGGGGAGCCTCATTTAAGTTATCCCAATTCGATTAATGTAAATTTAATAACATTTTAAATCGCAGTAAGGGATTACGGGCGGCTACGTTTTTAAAAAGTTAGTACTTCAATAGCAATATAGAGAAGGTTTTAGACTATGTTCGAAAAAAAAAGATAAATCATTTTAAACAAGTGAAATTTAATTTCATATTTTGGAAATTCCTCAAATTTGTATATGCTTAAGTATCGTTTTTTCGTTTCTAAAAGAGTACTATTTTGTTCTTCATACTTATTGCCATTTTGCTTTTATGGGTTAGGAAGAAGCTCTATTTTTAATCACGTCAAAGCGGTGTGTTTTGAGTTGTTTCAGTTACAGCAGAAAACGGATAAAAATAGCGATTGTTTCTTATAACTATTACAGACCCAGGTAACGCCGGGCATTTTTGCTACGTACAATTATCTGGTGACTAAATAAAGTTATGAAATAGAGTCCGCCCCCAAAACCTTTTTTGATAAGAAGAGTTATGATAACGTGTTCGGGACGAGTGTTCAAAAATTTTGGCGCAAAAGCCATTGCAAAAGTTGCATTAAAATGTAAAACTCCGCCAAATTAATTTTGGTAAAAAGATCACTAGGTACTATGAGGTATTGAAGTTAAAATTAATCCGCCAAATTAGTGAAACAACACCCTTAAATAACATTAAAACTACTATTAAAATGTAAATTAATCCACCAAATTCTTTTTTTATCTCCAGTTTTACCAGGCGACTACGTTAGTGAATTGGCGAATTATTTAAAATTTTTATGAAACTTTTCATTTTATTTTTTGTGTGTGTATTTTTAAGGGTTAATAATGCTCATTAGGATTTTGTGGAATTAATGCCCCTATTTTAATGGCGACAATGGAGAAAATTGTTCTTTATTTCTTTCATTTTGTTTTTTTATTTTCTATTTTTTTATCCTATCGGACCTGTACTGAAGAATATTTTTGGAGATAATCATGACTGAGATCATCAAAGGGAAATGTTATTTGAAAACGCTGACAGAGACCATATTCTAATAGAGACTTTTGGGAATTTTTCTCTTTGCGAAATAAGAAGTTTTTTGTACTATTGTCCTAATTTAAAAGGGAACTTAAAAAAAAAAATGATGTCCTTACTCTAATTGTAATGGTATTTTCACTCTGAACTTTTTGGTATTGTAATCAGCACCATTTGCGTTATTTAGAAGCAGTTGATGTCCTTCTAATGGGGATTTTAAAGGTTTGATGTTCTCACTCTAAAGGGACATTATTAGAATCAGGATTTGCAGTGATTGTTGACCCTATTTTGGGACGATATCTCCGGTAAGAAGCTATACATTATACAATAATTTGGATAGCCGGTGTAGCGCTGGATATTATTTGACGGAGATCAGGATTATAAGGAAACTGTTTCACTTTATTTAAGAACAGTTGACCTCACTCAAATTGGATTTTTTGACAATTACTCAAACTAACTTCTTTAGAAGTCCTGAACGTTTTCGTGATTTATTTTGTGTGATTTTTTGGGTGTCTTACCAGTTTCGCCTACATTTCATTTAACCCCCTTCCCCCTGATTTTCAGTTTTAATCATACCTTTTGATACATTTAAAGGTGCAGGCAATTTGAAATGTGAGCGAAACTGGAGACAAACCATTTTTTAGTAACTATTTGACCTCTGCCTGTGTTGACCGTTAACTTGAATCGATTGAAAAAATTACATCAACGTGAGCGAAGCCGCGGGTAAAAGCTAGTAGATAATAATATGATAATAATCATTTTCTTGAAATGGATCAACAATGTAATGACGTTCACTTAAAGTTTTTACTAACATAATGCAATTATTTGTTACAAAAGTTTATAATTCGTTTGTGTCGGCGATAGTCTACAAAATAATATTAATGCCTTGCTAACTATTTAAGCTTTAAATAAATTAGGAACAATATATTTTAACAGAAATTATTTTCTCGCAGACGATATTATTAACGTTTAATATTACTTTTGGTTACATTTTTAAGTCTTATATTATAGTCTAAGAGCTAGCAACGTTTTCGAGATAGAATTTTAGGAAAGCTGATTTCTCTATATATTTTTCCCTGTGACGTATCGAACAGCGTGCATGCTGTCTGGTGGCCGTTAAACGCTGCGTTTATTACTGCGCATCACATCTTTAGAGGTAAAAATATGGATTTTGAAATCATTTTAGTAAGAATCTTTTCTTTTTCAGGGAATTCTAAACACTTTTCGAAACACGAATTTAATATTGCCAGACATTTTTGCTGTTGCCAATATTATGCCAGATGATATTTTTTACGAAAAAAATAATTAAAAAAAAAACTATTTTAGTATGTCTGTCATTTTAACATTATTTTACCTGCATATGAATAAGTACAAAATTAATTTGACAGACATGAATTCGGTTGCGTACTCGACAGACAGACCGATAAGCTGAGACCAAACGAAAGAAGTATTCCTAGCGTGGTGCCCAAGTTTTAGGTCAAATTAGTCACCTCGCTTTAAAATTAAGAATTGCTTGTTGAATTCACACACATGTTGCCTATTTTTTGTTAAAATTTATGTAAAAAGTTAAGTATTTTCCATTTTGCGAGCGTGCCGCGCAGAGAACCACATCCATTTTCAATTTGCGCACTGTGATGTAATTCTTGTTGATCACTTACTGAAACAGGAAGATAATAACGATTGTGGTGGCGCAATCATAGAGCTGAGATAAAAATTACAAAATTGTAATTTAAATCTTCAGTTAAAGTTTTTTTTTATTTTTTTAAAAATACATATATATATATATATATATATATATATATATATATATATATATATATATATATATATATATATATATATATATATATTATATATATATATATATATATATATATATTTGTAAAGGTCTATAATAGTGAATTGCTTGCTCAAGATCTTTTGAAGACTCTTTTCTGACTCCTTTTTTCCCTTCCTCGTCTGCCGTGTTTTACATTTGAACATTTAATATTTATCAAACATTACAAACGATATTTAAATTAAATAATGCAAAGAAAAAAGAACATTGCATACGATAATAGTCTGAAATGCTTATACTTCTTTGTTTTATTTAATTAAACTATCGTCTGCAATGTTTATGTGTCTTTGCGTTATTTAACTTAAATATCGTCTGCTTTTTCTTATTTTCTTTGTAATATCAGCGAAAACAGAAATTAGATAGAACAGTGGAAATGTTTTGCTGGTATGTAAACTTTGTTTTTCTTACGCGTCTTTGACGAAAAATGTTACTGTAAATTTTCTCATCAATATGATTATCCTTAAATATTATTTTTAAAAATGTATTCAAAATTATCGTGAAAATTATGACAGAATAATGGCAAATAAAATGAAATGTGTATTTTGCAATGGAATAAATGAAAAAATAATAGCATTTGACGAAGGAAAATTGAAAAAATGTGAAGAAGTTTCAAGTGTTCGTGTTACATTCAACTTGAAATATAGTAATATAAAGTTACCCCAACAACTAAATACTTCTGATGGATACCACACACGATGTTACAAATCCTTTGCATCCTTGATGGCGAAGTATCGGAATATATCTGATGATAATTATGATTCATCAATAACTCTTCCTGGCACATCAAGTTCTTCTTCAACATTACCGAATAATCCAGTAGATGCAAGAGAGACTTTGTCATGTAGTGATGCCTGTTCAAGTCTTAGTAATGAAAGAGTCTGTTTTTTCTGTGAAAAGGATCGAAAACAAGTCAAAGGTAAGCAACAAAATTTACATTCTTCCAATGATGTCAAGATGCTTGAAAAAGTAACGCAGTGGGTTGAAAAATGCCAAAATCAAGAGTTGATACAAAAAATTAGTTATCTGAAAACCTCAAACGGTCCAATATTCTATCATCATTCATGTGAATTGGAATATTTCAATCATTACAAAAGAATAATTACTGATACTGCACGAACCTCTTGGCATTGCGTAAGAGATATTCACAAAATTGTGTCAATAATTCAGGAAGACATAATTAAAAAAAAAAGTTATTTGCTATTAAATTCTCTTTGTGACACTTATAATTATGAATTACAACAGGAATTAGTACTTCATCCTGAATCAGAAATAAATATGATGAAAAATCATCAGCTTGAAGAAAAAATATTAAAACAGTTCAAGCAAATAAAGATTATAACAAAATACAAAAAAAAGATTATTATGCATACTGATAGTAACTTATTAGAAGAAGAAGACTTTATGATGCTCGAAGAAAATGATCTCATCGATAAAGTTGCTTCGATTCTAAGAACTACAATTTTGAAAATGGAGAAAACAAAATTACCTGCTGCAATGAAAACAAAGGATTTGATAAATGGTGAATGCACAATTCCTGAAAAATTAGATCGTTTCTTTAAAGCATTGATTGGAGGTAAAGATATTCGTCGCAGAGATGGAGTTAATTGTCATAGATTGAGCAACTCATTGGCTTCTGATGCTGTTTTTTGTGTAAGCAACGGTACTGTGAAACCATCAAAACATATAACTCTGGGTATGACTGTCAAAAGTCTTACGAGTAGTCGAAAGATGATAAATATTTTGAATAGACTTGGACATTGTTGCAACTACAATACGTTGGAAGAATTAGAAACTGAAGCTACGATCTCATCCGTAACACGTTCTGAAATTTGTCCTCCTGACATCATTCGAAGTCCGTCATTATGCACAGGTGTAGCATTCGATAATTTCGATAGATACGTTGACACTTTAAATGGAAAAGATACACTGCATGACACCGTAGGGATCATCTACCAAATTGTAAGTGATGATTACGATGTAGAATTAAACCCAAGCAATATAGATAGTAGTTTTAATGTGTCACCACCACCAGCAAAAAGAAGACGGACGTTTAACGAAGAAATTCCTGAACTCCCTTCGTATGGAAATCGATTGCAGATATTAGAACATTTAACACCAGTTGAAGACAATGCATTAACTCGGCCCGTAAACTTACCTTTGATAGAAACAATAGATATGCTATACTTACTTTCACACGTCTTTCATGTGCCAAATACTCCAATGTGGACTGGTTTTAATTGTAAAATCATTGAAGATACTAGCCCCAAACAAAAAGTATCGTATCTTACGCCTATTAATTTTTCACCAACAAATGCAGCGGTGGTTAAACATACACTGGAACAGGCCCAAATCGTTGGAGAAGAATGTAATCAAAGGTACGTGCAAGTTACTTATGATCTGGCAATAGCTAAAATAGCATATAAAATTCAATCAACATCAAAGCCCCAATTTGATAATATCTTCAACCATCTTGGCTCATTCCATTTAATGATGGCTTTCTTCAAAGCTATAGGCGTTTTTATTAATGAATGTGGTCTATCGCATATGATGATTGAGAGCCATATTATTGCTCCTGGCTCAGTAAATGGGATAGTTGAAGGAAAGCATTTTAATCGTTGCAAACGTCTGCATCCGTTGATGGCTCTTGGCTTGCAAATGTTGCATTTTGATACATTTTTAAAGATGGACAAAATGGAATACTATTTTATGAAAGAGCAAGTTTCTGACGATCTCTTATATTACCAGGAGGTTAAAGTTACTTGTACATCTACGACGATAGAATTATCAAATAATGTATTATCGAGACTAATATCTGCTTATGAAAAATTCGTAGCAGAAACAAGACAAGGTAAACATGAGAAAACTGCTCAATTCTATATGATTTACATCCAGCTTGTAAACTATTACATTACCCTATCAAGAAGTATACGAATGGGTGATTTCGAAATGTTTAAGTATGTAATTCCAAAAATAACAAATTTGTTTTTCATTGTAAATCAACCGAATTATGCTCGATGGTGTGTTAAATATTTAGACAGTTTGAATAATGTTGATGGTACACATCCAGGACTCAAAGATGATTTCACAAACGGATGTTTTGGAATAAAAAGAACCGACAAACCATTCTCAAGGATACCAATTGACCTTACACTGGAGCAGACTATAAATGCCGAAGCGGCTAGACGTCTTAGCGGTATTGCACATTTTACCAATTCCATAGCTGCCCGTCAGCGCTGGTCAAAGAGTCACAGCATTAGAGCTGCTTTAATTTCTCACGTTCTCGATGTTTGTGGATTGAGGCAATTACAAGACGTGTCTGCCGATTTACAACCTAATAGAATCAAAATTTACAACAAACAAATCACCGATTTTATAGAAATCTTTCAGAAAAATAACAATCCATTTGATCAAAATTTGGACAAAAATAGTTTGTACAATATTGCTACTGCGAAACCCGCTCCTGAAAATACAGCTGACTTTTTGCTGAATATTGAAAAAAAGGGTGACGATTTGCGAAAGCAGTTTATAAATGAATGCGCCGAAGATCAGGAGAGATTTGACAAACCAATAAAAAAAATCAAGTGCTTAATTTTGCTTGTGCTCCAAAGAAGAAAAAACTAACTCTTGGTAACAAAATTGTTGAGCTAAGAATGCAAAGAGATCTATTCGGTAGAATGTTGGGGATATCTATGAACAACAAGGTTGATATTGAAAAAGTATTAGGATTTCCACTAACACCAGTACCAACATCAATGTGCCATGCCGATGGTAGTATTTGTAAAACGGATAAAGCACAATTAGTCAAAGTATTCGAAAAGAAAGTTAGCAGTGTCAATCAGCAATTGTTATGTTTTGATATCAGTATTTTGGACGGATTCTTCATGTTACACCTTATGAAAGAAATACCACAAACTTTCGATGGCATATCGAAAAAAATCCTCAAAATGATTTCACAGTTTAAATCATCTCGCATTGACATTGTTTTTGATCAGTACTTCAAACCTTCCATAAAAGATTGTGAGCGTTTACGTCGCAGTGAATTAACCAGTACAGTTTTCATCAAACCTAGTCAAATTCGGCCTCATCATTTTGCTGGTGAACTCAGAAACTCGCAGTTCAAGGAAGCTCTTGTAAGGTTTTTTATTGATCATTGGGCAAATGATGACATGTTTCCTTTTATTGGGAATAAAACTATTTACCTGAGTTTTGATAAGTGTTACTCGTATCAGGTTGTAAATAATCAAGTTATCAGAATCGTTGAAGAATCATTATCATGTGAAGAACACGAAGAAACTGATACTCGTATCATATACCATATTTGCCAGATAAATTTTGACTCTCAAGTTCTTGTACGTTGCTCAGACTCTGATATTCTTATTATACTTCTAGGCAATATGGATCACCTGAATGCACCTTTAAAGCTTTGGATTCAATGGGGAGTAGGAAACCATGAACGTCTAATAAACGTCAATGAGTTATATCAAGCTCTTGGTATTTCCTTATCAAAAGCTCTACCATGTTTCCACGCAATAACAGGATGTGATTACACCCCAGCTTTTTTCCGAAAAGGTAAACTAAGGCCCTTCAAGTTGCTAGAGAAATCTGTTGAGTACCAGTTGGCATGTCAAGAGATTACAACAGACGATGAGCGTGTACTAGAACGCACATTTGACAGGTTAGAAAACTTTATATGTCACATGTATGGGGTGACTAATCCTTCAAATGTTAACGATGTTCGCTTTTATCTGTTTTCAAAAACTTATGAATCGAAAAAATGTAGTGATAACTTTGAAAAAAAAATTCGAAATTTTGATGCATCGAGCTTACCCCCATGCAAAGCTGAATTATATCAGCATTTATTGCGAGTGCGGTATGTGACAAAAATTTGGAGAAACGCTAATTTAAAAAATCCGTCATCTTTATCGCCGTTAACTTCCGGTTGGGTCATCAATGATGATAAATACGATTTTCTCTGGTTTGCTGGGGAGCAGTTTCCATCATCAGTTGCTGACATCGTTATTGAAAGTGAAGTATTATCCAACGAAAACTCTACGCAAGATGACGATGATTACAATGATTATGATGAGAGCAGTGACGACGATGACGACTATGGAGATACATCACTTTTTTGCGATACAATTATAGAATGAACATACTTATTTTAGTTAAAAATGGATTGTAATTTTTTAAGTATAATATTTATAAGTAGTGAGAACTTTGGCTCTAAATTAAAGTTCTTTTTCCTGTATCTTTTACAAAAATAATGTAATTTAGTTACAATTGGATTTTTATGATTTAAATATAATCTGTAAATATTCTAATTTTGATACTTATAAGTGACATATTTCTCCTGTTATTAAACAAAATATATATCCAGCTATTTTGTATCATTTTGGCACGAATTTAAATAATAATGTTTCATTTTTCTCATATTCAGAGGCATAATGCTGCGCTACTCTACAGCAATAAATCGGTCTGTCTGTCGAGTACGCAACCGAATTCATGTCTGTCAAATTAATTTTGTACTTATTCATATGTAGGTAAAATAATGTTAAAATGACAGACATACTAAAATAATTTTTTTTTTAATTTTTTTTTTCGTAAAAAATTGAATCTGGCGCGATATTCGCAACAACAAAATTGTCTGGCAATATTAAATTCGTGTTTCGAAAAGTGTTTAGAATTCACTGAAAAAGAAAAGATTCTTACTAAAATGATTTCAAAATCCATATTTTTACTTCTAAAGATGTGATGCGCACTAAAAAACACAACGTTTACCGGCCGCCAGACAACCCGCACGCTGTTCGAAACGTCTTCGGGAAAGATATATTAAAGAACCAGCTTTCCTAAAATTCTTGTTTTTTCGACGTTGCTAGCTCTTGGACTATTAGGGGTCATCTTCTAATATTTCGCTGGTTTGGTCCGATATATTGTTACAGTGCATTCCACTACAGTGTCCACACACATAGACGTGCAATCGAACCCAGCTTTACCACACATACAGTTTGAAACACATAATGTTTTCAATTGCAAGACAGTAATTGGAGAAGTTCACTTGAGTCAGAGGTAATCTTCATGAACTTAGGAATCAGTCTGTTGCATGAAGTATAATGCCAACTCCACTCTTCTGGGGGATGTTTAAAACCTAACCGAGTTTGAATCTGGTGTTGACCCTAAAATCTCTGGTGAAAATCTTAAAAAGATGCTGACGAGTGACGTTTGAAGTTGGTGGAAGTTTTGGTAAATCAAAAGAGAATTTTAGGAACATTTTTGCGATTACTTGCTTTTCACAAAATTTTATTCAAACTTGGTTAGGTTTTAAATTTCCAGCAGAAGAATGGGTTTCGAAATGTATTTCAAGCAACAGACCGATTCCTAAGATCATGACAATTACCTCTGCTCCAAGTGAAATTCTCCTACTCATATCTTGCAACTGTAAAACTGTAGCTGTCGTAAAATTGGGTTCGAGTGTACGTCTATATGTGTGAACACTGTAGTGGAATGCATTGTAACAATATTTCAGACCAAGCCAACAAACTGTTAGATGACCCCTTCTAAAAAAAATTGTAGTTATAATAACTTGATGCCTTTTTTTTTTTTTTTTTTTTTTTGTTGAATTCAACCTGTTTTTCAGAAACCAATTGCAACATAATCCTCGAGTTTTAACATTTCGCAAAACAACGGTTCACGCTGATCAGTTTCATGGCCCGGATGTAACCCGTAGGCCGTAGGTTGGGCACCACTGATTTATAATATTGTAAGAAGTCAAATAAAAAAAGGAATACTCCGGTATCATCATTAGTTTTCGAGCTGTAAGCATATAATCATAATACTGCTCTTGCAATGTTTCGGACGGGGCGGGGGAAAGCAATAGGGGTCGGAATTTTGTGTTTTTTTTTTTAGTGTATACTTTGTATACTAACATCTTGAAAAAAAAATCAGCTTTCCCTTATTTAGTTGGGACACGAAAAGAGTATAATCATAATACTGCTCTTGCAATGTTTCGGAAGAGGTGGGGAAGGGGGGAGAAAGATTGGTGGGGGACTTAGTACAAAAAGTATACGCTAAAATAAGTCTAACATCTTGAAAAACATCCGCTTTCCCCAAATTAGTTGCGACACGAAAAGCGCATAATCATAGTACTGCTCTTGCAATGTTTCGGAGGGAGTGGGGAGGAAAGCAAGAGGGGTGGGGATCGGGACTTTGTACTTTTTTAAAGAATACTTTACATACTAACATCCTGCCAAAATTCAGCTTTCCCTTAATTAGTTGCGACACGAAAAGCGTGCAATCATAGTACTGTTCTTACAGTGTTTCGTAGGGGATGAGGGTGGGGGGGAGAAAAGGTGGTAGGGGTCGGGATTTTGTACTTTTTTAAAGAATACATTACTTACTAACATCCTGCCAAAATTCAGCTTTCCCTTAATTAGTTGTGACGCGAAAAGCGTACAATCACAGTGCTGTTCTTGCAGTGCTTCAGATAGGGTGAGGGGGGAGAAAGAGTGGTGGGGGTCGGGACTGTACTTTTTTTAAGAATACATTATTTACTAACATCCTGCCAAAACTCAGCTTTCTCTTAAGTAGTTGCAACACGAAAAGCGTATAATCATAGTACTGCTCTGGCAATGTTTCGGAGGGGGTGGGGAGGGGGAAGCAAGAGTTTTGGGGGTCGGGACTTTGTACTTTTTTCAAGAATACATTATGTACTAACACCTTCCAAAACTCAGCTTTCTCTTAAGTAATTACAACACGAAAAGCGTATAATCGTAGTACTGCTTTGGTAATGTTTCGGAGGGGGTGGGGGGAAAGCAAGAGGGGTGGGGAGTCGGGACTTTGTACTTTTTTAGTATATACTATATGTACTAACAACCTGCAAAAATTTAGCTTTCCCTAAATTAGTTGCGACACGAAACCTTTATTGACTGGGCTGTAAGATCAACTGAACTTTATACATAACAATTGTTTTCACAGTTTCATTTTCAAATTATGATAACGCCTGCACAACAAATCCAGTTTATGTCGGCTCTTCGACGAATTTGGCACAAATGTCCTTTGATAGACTTTAGAATTCACATAGGGTCTTCACCAGAAAATCCATGAAACTGAATGTTTACGTCTATTAATAACAATGAATGAATTTTCGAAATTTTTAAAAAAGCTTAAGAGGTCAAATATCTTAATTTTGAATCATAAAATTACTTATTTCTACACGTTGAAGGGAAATATTACAAGATTATTTTTTTCTTTTATTCAAGCCTGACTGATGAACATATGTCACTGTATGCAACTTTATTTGAAAGGTAGACCATTCAATGCCGGACAACGCAGAATAAATTTATGCGATATTAAAAAGCACTTACAGGTCATATGTGAGGAACATCTAGAGGCTATATGCAAATAAAAATTCATGTATATGGGTCATTCTCTAGAAATGTGGAATTGTTTTTCCCATATTCTCTACAACCTCATAAATATTTTTTAATTATTTTTTTAATACTATTTATTTGTCACCTTCTACCAAACAAAATTACGTGGATTTAACAGTGATAGACAGTACCTATTTTTGTTGAGACTAAAAAGATATACTAAAAAGTCATTACCATCCACTGTTCCTCGAATCAATGATTGTCTTTTGTGATCTAACTATACTGCAAATAAAACTAAAAAATATCTTGAAAAAAAAATTTCATAATTGCCTCACATAATCAAATTCAAAACAAAGTTTCTTTTTTGTTTGATTGCAATTTTGAAATTTTTGTGGAACAGTTTTCATTTGTCCCTGACATTTTGCATCATTACCGTCCAACAGTTTTTACGCTTTCATAACCACTTGGTGGCACTATTAACCCAAACAGTACTCATTTTTAGTAGCAGCCACCTTAAGTTTGGTTGTAAAGCAAAAATTTACTGTGTGGAAATCTTCATGCGCCTTGTTTAGATTTGTAGATATCAAATTAAGTAGAAAAATTTTTATTGCTGTCATTACCATCCATACCCATTGATAGTTATTTTAAACATTATTATGTAATTTTTTTTTTCTATTTGCTTACATTAGATGAACCTTTGATCAAAATGAGCAAAATTTTTAGAATGGTAGCTACAGTTTAGTTCATGCCAGGTAAAATAAAGTGAAATGTCATTATCATCCATGTCATTACCATCCAGCACAAAATATAAAAATTTGGGTAGTAATGACAGACTGAGGATAGAATAAAATTATTTGCTTTGTTTTTTTAATTATATACATTTTTACCTTTAAATTCAGTATATTGAATGGTTTTTAATATTATAAATACATAATTTTCTTAAACTCACTTTTTTAAAATTACCTTATATAATAAGTACCTGTTGGGCAGTGGGTTGTTGATGTTTTTAATGGTCAATGGTTCCCACTTAACTATCATTTTGTAAAGTACATTATATTTTAAACTGATTGGTTTTAAATGTAATGTGTCATAGGATGATAACTAATTCAGACCTTAATGTGCAGGTGTTGTTGATTCAAACCAAAGTAATATAGTCTGAGAATCCACTTTATGTCCACATCAAAAACAAAAAGTAATTTTGCTGTTCCACAGAAGAGGACAAGCACCAGATAGCCACAGAAGAGATTTTATGTGTTATTAAAGATCCTCCTATACTCATTTCCCGTAGATATTTTTGTTTAGCATAAGAGGAACATAATTCGATAGAGAAACTCGCAGCATCTGTATTTAATGCAAAATAAATACATAAATAATGAAGTCATAACATTTTGTTTTGAAAAAACATAGCATTTTGACATTTTACTGAATGTTTGCTTAACGTTATTTTAAACATGTATACGTTATTTCCATTCTGCCATAATCATTACTATCCTTCCAGAGTCATTACCGTCCTTGCTACAGAATTGCTTGTCCTCAAGTTATTAATATTCATTTTTTTTAGTAAATGTATTTTTAAATAGTTAGTTCTATTAATATTTTAGAAATCATATTTACTTTAGGTTATAAGACTTAATTTGAACGATTGAAAATTAATGATGTAATGCATTCGGTACTTTTTTTAAAAAAAGAATCTCAAAATTATTTTTAATTCATTAAAAGATTTAAAAAGATATATTTGTTTTTTATTTTCTGCCGAGCTATTGCTAGTACTTAATTGTAAAACTTAAAATCACTAAAGAAGTTTTTTTTTTTTTTTTTGAATTTCTACATGATTTTTTAACATGGGATGGTAATGGCACTTTTTGTCCTTTTTACTAACTAAAGCATCATTATCTGCAAAATAAATGTACATGTTTCATGAACTATTGTAGTTTTACCAAGGTACATATTTTGTCTTTCAAAAAAATGCCAAAATGCATCCTTCCTGAAAAGCTCAAAAATTAAAAATTCAGGATTGCAAAATTCCACATTTCAGGAGAATCTTACTAATATTATATATGCGAAAGTTTGTCTGTATGGATGGATGTATGGATGTATGGATGGATGTATGGATGTTTGTTACTCTTTCACGCAAAAACTACTGAACGGATTTTGATGAAACTTTACAATAATATAGCTTATGCATCAGAATAACACATAGGGTAGTTTTCGTCCCGTTATGGGGGGCAAAACCCCCTTAGGGGGGCAATAAAACACAATTTTTGTATAAATTCTCTAATATTGGGATGAATAAATACTTGCACATATTTACATTATATGTCCATCGAAAGCTCTGATTTTTCTGCTGAAGATGGCACCTGTTCGAAATTTCTAAGTAGAATAAAAAACGAGTTATGAGCTTTTTAGATCCATGTTCGAAGGCTTTCCTCAACTCAATACAGTATTTAGTGTATCATCTCAACTCCCTGTCGATAGCGACAATTGTTGGATTGTTGACTTTCTTTGCTTTTCGTGATTGTTCAAGGCTTTTCTCAAGTCAAATCTTGAAGTAAGATTTTTGCACAAGATTGGCAAATAATACATGATTTGGCTGATGATTTTCCATTTAAACGGAACTTTAAAGTAATTAATGGTTTTTATTATTATTTATGCTAATTGAACACTTACTCATTATCCAAACAACCAGCAGATCGCCAAAATTTTTGCAGAAAGATTTCCGTAGCTGATGCATTTGGCAGTTTTTTCAACGTTGCTGTTTTTGAAGCCGAAGACTACGTCATAATGTTTCTCAGCTTTCACCATGTAAACAAAATATCGCCAATCAAAGAATTTTCAAAAGACTTTTTTTACTGTGTTAAATAATCCAGCAACTAAATTAGGCAAATCCATAAACAGCACAAAAACTTCCATTAATTTTCCTTTTTGCACAATTTCAAACAATCACCAAATTTTATTACTTATTTTGGTAACATTTCGGATGAAACTGTTTAGCGCCATTTTATGGTGACCAAAAATGTCTCAGCATCTGGCGACGATATCTCTGTAACGAAAATTAATATCATATCGTTTTACAAAGTAAGGAAAGAATGGGGGAGCATCATCGAAGGTACCTCGAAACGACTTTCGCAAATTCGGTAAAATCGCACCAAGAGCCACAATGATTGAAATTTCCCGAAATAACTAAAGCAAGTATGAGGGGATTACGAGCGCAGCTACTTTTTTTTAATCACTTCGTACTTCATTAGCCATACAGAGAAGGTTTTAGACTCCATGTTAAAAAAAAAAAGTATCAACAGATTAATCTTTTTAAACATGAGAAGATTAATTTAATGTTTTTTAAATTTGTATATGCTTAAATATAGTGCTTTCGTTTCTAAATCAATACTACTTTGTTTTTATACTTATTGCTATTTTAGTTTTATGGGTAAGGAAGAAACTCTATTTTTAATCACGTCAAAAAGATGTGTTTTAAATTCTTTTACTTAAAACAGAAAACAAAAGCAAGTAACGATTTTTTCTAATAATTATTACTGACCCAGGCAACGCCGGGTATTTTTGCTAGTGACCCATATAAGCAAAGTATTGACAACATATGTATGTTAAAAAAATGCATTAGCGCTGTCAAAATATTATACATGTTACGTGTGGCATAAAAAAATCAAGTACATTATACTTTTAATTCAATCGATTACATACGAACTTTAAAAATCGATATACTATCAGAAATTTCTGTCATCGAATTCCCATCGTCTCACAAAATCTTCCATCACATAATAACTATTTTCTTCGAATAAAACGCATTAGTATCTCATCGAACTACGCAATCATCTTTTGAATCCGATAATCAGTGTATCTAATGGCTGAAAATGGTAAATGATGGTTCTAATGAACTAATCAATGTTTTAATTGTCATTTCGATAACGATAGGATATCTATACGGGGAAAACTAGAATAGACATCGAACGGATTCTTAACGTGTATCGATAAGATTTTGTTCTTGGATGAGTTCAGATTTCTCCTTGGAATGCTAATTTCATATTCGTATTATCATTATACTCTTTCCTTATATTATCTTTGCAGTGCAAAGGTTGTGTTGATATATTTCGTTTTATGTCAATTATCTTGTTAAATAAATGCAATGATTTTTACAACTGCTTTTGTTGCTGGTTGAAAATTAGGGGCGAATTTTATTCTTTATATTCCAGTGAAAAGAATAGTGCCTCTTAATTAGGCATTAAACTTTCATTACTGTCGACACTCTCTGAAAGATTATATTTTCATATTTAACATGAAATTATCTCAAAATTTGATGGTGAATCAGAAATTAAGTTGTAAAGAACGTAAATAGATAAGAACGTAATTTCAACTTCAAAAAAATTATCGTGCCAGCAGGGGCGTGCACGGGCGGGAGGGACAAATTTTGTCCCGGGCACGAGCCTGAAAAGGGTCCAAAATTTTTTTAATGAGGAGTGAAATATAGGGGTAAACAATGTGGAAGGGAGCCCGGAAAAGTCATTTGTCACGGGCCCCAAAATTTCTGTGCACGCCCCTGCTTGCCGGTTCCACACCATATGCCTTCAAACTTTTTCACAAAAGATTTCACTTTTTGTGGTCATTATTATTTATTACTAGCATTCCCGTACCCGGCATTGCTCGGGTAATGGAATTAGCAGGGGTTAACAATGCTTGGTGCACCTAGTTTCGAAAATCCCCTATAATAATTACTTATTACCTATATTTTTTTCTAATTTTGGGAGGATCCCAGGGCGGCCACTGGACTCCTTATATATATGCCCTTGTCCTTAACCAATCTTTAACTGTTATTAACGATCCTTAGAAAGTATTGATTATGTTTGCAAACACAGGCCATCCACATTTTATTGTTATACCTATGTTTAAGCAAAAACTTCTTTGTATACAACTTTTTTTTTTTTTCTCTGCTGAAATTATTAAGCTGCTTGACGAACTGACTTTGGAGCAAGCTACATAAAATTGGCCGTGTGAAAAAAGTCTTCTCTTAAATCGATCCCTGCTACTTTTAATGTCTGTCCTTGTGATTTATTAATGGTTATTGCAAAGCAAACTTTTACAGGAAACTGCACTCTTCTGAATTCAAAAGGATGGTCCACCTTTGATGATGTTCTTAAAAAACTTCGTTTCTAGTTTTGAAAAAATGAAAGTAAAAGACAGAAACATTATTATTTGACTTGAGAAAAGCCTCGAAGAACCACGTGAGAAACAAAAACAATATCAAATTTAAAATTCGCTATCGACCAAAAGTTGAGATGAAGTACTGAATAATGATTTGATGGAGGAAATCCTTCGAAAATAAGGGATTTGAATTTCAATGACAGGCTTCAATTTCGCAGAAATTAAGGGGGGTTTTAATTAATTTCTCCCGAACTAACTGAGATTTCGGAAAATCCTTTCTTAGTGGTTACTTTCATAATCATGCGGACATGCATGTCAAATTTCAAGTCTGAGGTATCAGCGGTTTCGGCTGCGCGTTGATATATATATATACATATACTAGCTGACCCAGTCACGCGTTGCTGTGGCAAAAAAGTTGGATTAAAATAAATTTTTACTCATTATTTTGATAGAATCAAATAAATATTTTTATTAGAGCTTAAAATAGTATAGCCGATTTTAAAACATATGAGATTGATAATGGGCGTGATTCAATGTAAAAAGGATTCCTAAATGCTCCTGGAAAATTATGGGCAGCTGATGTGGCCAATTTCTGCCAATAACATGTCATGCCAAAACCCGGAAAGTTTTCCGATAAAAGTTAATAACCTTCCTGAAATCATCTCGGAAGCCTCTTGAAAAATTCGAAGATCTTCCCGTTTGAAGTTAGTCGTGTTTCTGGAACTTTACTGTAAACTTAGAAAGGGATACAAAAAAAAAAAAGCTTAGCACCTTTCTGATTTACTAAGGAACTTCTATAAGCAGTAATGCAAACATAGCCAAAGCTTAGCCAGAACTGCAAGCAAGTATCGAAAATTTTTACTCAATAACGTTTCGGATTTATTTTTTTTTTTACAGTGCAGGCTGAAGAAAGTACTTATTGAATTCAGTAAGTACTAACTAAATTTTCTATGGCAAAAGCACTATACTTACGCTTAGTAAATTTTGTAAGTATGACTTCCGCAAAAAAAAAAAAAAAACTTGAAAGTGATAGTAAATATCGAAACTGATTGTAAAATACCAAATGTAGAGACTAAGCGTAAACCACCATACACTTTTAGATTCTACACTACATTTTATTCACCTCAGCTTTCTCTATAGTTTGTAATCAAAAACTTCTTTACAAAATACACTAACTAAATTAAAAACATATAAAAATTAAATTTTTTCAATGAAGTAGATAATATTGACTTCGAACTATTGTTTCTATTATTTGAAAACTGAAAACTGTCTAAGCACTAAGTTGTGCATAATGTTCTTGCTTAACCAGTCTTTTGCTAATACGAAAAGTATGATAACTTTCCACGTGTGAGTAGGCGATATATGGTTGCCCATAAGAGAAATATTTATGTTTCATGTCCAAACCGAAAGAAGACATTGTTTGTTCTTGAAATCTATTTATGGTCTTTGCAAAAGCTAAACGAATCAGAAATTGAAGCCTTTCATATGTGTTTGAAAATTATGACGCTATTAATGGATTACGTGGCAACACAAACATTTCTCCTTTAAACTTTCCCGACAAAATTGTTGACTTTTGATGAAGAAACGTGTACCGTTTCGTAATTTAGGTGTGTTTAAATTGCGAAAAAGAATAAATTGTTCAGCCAATTTTCAACCGGAAATCGTGTAGTCGCATTCCTGGTGTATCCAGGGAATTTAAAAATTCAGTTGCAATGTTTACTGCTTTGTTTTCATCGACAAATATATTAGACTTCTTCAGCATCAATGGGGAGCTTTTTTTCCAGCCGTCAGTAATGGCTCATTATTCGCAATAATTGTAGCTAAGACAGCGTCATTGCTCTGTTGTTATACGTTGCAAATCAGTGTTAACTAAGTCGGTGCCCCAACTATCATGTGACGGCATAACATAATAACTAAGAGGCAAATTTGAAATTGAAACGCAAAAACCTTCAGTTAAAACTAAAGCTTCATATTCATCTCTGGTGTAAAATCTGGATTTGGACATTTGTGTTTGTTAAACTTTATGAAATACGTCTTCAAACGTGAAAGTTATATAGTTTCTCCTTAAAATGATTGTGTTGGATAGTATGTCGTCAAAATTGTTTTAACCAGTTGACGAATACTGTTTCTCCTTATGTCAAACCTGCATTCGAAAGTGTCAACTCCCAATGACTTTGTGTGACCAATAAATACAATTTGCGACATGCATCAGGATATGTATTTGACAGTCGACAATTGACGATCCACAAATTTTCCTGTCTGTTCGGAAATGTTTACCGAAAACAAAACTGCTACAAAACCAGCGCGATTACAGAGGCAATTATGATTTTTAAAAAAATAATGTTATCTGGGAATCTACTCTCAATTAGTTCACTTTTCGTCTCAACGGCAGTGTAGAAAATGTCTGGCTATTTGTTGTACTGTACATTTTGATATAGTTCAATTTCACCGTTTCCAATACTCAGCAATTGCTCAGAAAATACTTGTGCGATTAGATCATTTTGCGTTTATACTCGCATGTTCATGGCCAATCGCATCTTCGACATTACGCTATAGAAACGATTGTTTGAAACATGCGTTGATTTCATAGGAGTAACTGGTAATGTCTGCCTGAAGTCCCCAGACAGTATTCGATGATTTCGCTTAAAAGTTTATCGTTGCCGTTCAAATCTTGCACAATCCTAGGATGTGCTTCGAATGAATGCTTTTACTCATGAGTCATAGTACACTTATCCCAAATTATAATTTCAATCTCTTGTAACACTACAGCCATACCACGTTTTTTTTTTTTTCTTTTTTCTTTAACGTTACACATTGCGTTTTGTTTGTTATGAATATCTAATAGACAACTTTAAAGCTGAATGTGCTGTTCGTCTACCATCTAAAAAAAGTAGCAGCAATGCCTGACGATGCAATTGTCACTGCAATTTTCTGTTGCGAACGTATCTTTGCAAGAATTAATGATATTAAAAATTTCTTGGGGAACAAAATAAAGAAAATAATTGTTTTCCGCTTAAATTCATTAACCTTCCAGAAATTAACCAGGAATATTTTTGAAGAATTCAGTAGTCTTCTTGGTTAAAGGCAGTTATGATTCCGGCACCTTCAGAGAAGCCTAACGCAGGTTTAATATAATAGCCCGGAACCTTCCTGCTTTTCTAAGAAATCTCTCAAAGCATTAATACACGTATTGCCAACGCGAAGACAGACTCTCAAGCAAGTAGCTCGAATGTAACTCCTCTGCAACTCTTGCAAAGCTTCGTGATCCATATATCTTTTCGCACTCATTAGGTGCTGAGTCAATCTGGACGAACCGTAATCGCTCCGAAACCGATACACCTATTAAATACGTTTAAATAATCTTGATACTGGTGGAGAAAAATACTTTTCACAACGGTGTGAAATCTGCAATTTGTAGCAATTCAAGGAAACGTTTTGAAAAATATAGTTGATTTTCTCAGGAAGTAAATAATAACCTGTAATATCCCGAAACGTTATATGGAAATTCTAAGCAGCATTTCTGAGTTTTTTTATCATGGTGTTTTTTAGCAGTAAGTCATACGATGTTAGAGTTATATCGATTAATTAACTTACACCGCCATCTATTAAGAATTTTTAGAACTAAACAATTGATTCACACTATTATTGCATAATTAATATGAAATTTACAATAAAAAATTATAAAAACCATCCTATCTTTTAAGTTAGACCAAATGACACATAGATATGAAATTAGAGAAAAATCGGTTGAGTAGTTTCGGAGTTTACCCCGAACAAACATCGTGACACGAGATTTTTATACATACAGATATGTTATCTCAGGACATTGATTTTTATATATTAAGATTGAT
Source organism: Uloborus diversus (assembly GCF_026930045.1). NCBI lineage: Eukaryota > Metazoa > Arthropoda > Arachnida > Araneae > Uloboridae > Uloborus > Uloborus diversus. Next base: position 86,758,793 of record NC_072731.1, on the reverse strand, counting down.
TCTGAAAACACGCTTTGAAAAAACATTAGTACAAGGACGTTATGGCTTCCTGAAACTTAGACATGAATGATTCTAAAGGAGTAAAAAGTTTTTTAGAACATTCTGGTTAAATGTACAATGCTCGCCGCTTATTAAAAGCACATTGGTTCAGAAGATATTTGATTTTATAAAGTGTCTGATTTTATAAAACGGCATACCAAAACTCACTTTAAAAAATTATAGATTTTGAAGTTCAAATGCTCTAAAAACGACATTTATTTTTGTTTCGAGTGTTTAAAAATACAGTTATTTTGAGTATGAGGTACATTTTTTTAAATTTGCACAAGGTTCTTAATCAAATAACAATGCGCCAATATTTTTAGAGTTGCAGAGTAAAGAACAATATCGTTTGAAAGTTTACAAAATGTTTATAAGTTTTAACATTATATTTTCCTCTTGGCTCAAAAGTGCATCGTATAATATCAAGCACTTTACTGATATCTAATGATGAGAGCAAATTCGGCTCTGATATTTCCTGATCTACAGAGACCGATTCCTTCCCTTCTTGGTGCATCTTTATCAATTTTTGGCGTATTATATCCAAAAGTTTGATTTTATAAAACGGCGATAGTGATTTTATTAAAGGATGATTTTAACATGTTTTGATATTGCGATGACTCTGTTCTTCCAAATTTGATTTTAAAAAGCGGCTGATTTTATAATCCAGTGATTTTATTAGTGGCGGGTACTGTATCAGCTAATGGTAACACATTGATGTCGATGTTTTCGTCCCATCGAATGTTTTTATTTATACATTCTACACACGTTTCTTGCGTGCCGTTTATGTATTATTCAAGTGGAAATTTTAAAGATTTTTTTTTTTTTTTTGAATTTTAAAGTGCATGTATAAGTTGTTTATCAGTTTGCGTACTTAGTTTCGGATGTTAATAATCTATTATCATTATTGTTTTTTTTTTTTTTTTTTTGAGCAATCACGATTGCTTATTGTTCTCACTTGACAGTCCTTGATGTTCCGGTTCCTTTTTCAGCTTGGACCAGGCCTGCGGCACCACCGTCCACCGGCGGCGGCGCGGCTGGTCCTGAGCACTGTCCCCCAGAATCCACTTTTGCTGGGCGGTGGCGTCCATGTCCTACACACGCATGCTCATACACAGTTGCCTACGCGCGCACGCCTTTACACACATACACACGCCTACGTGCACACACGTAAGCCTACACACACACGCACACAACTATATACACGTAAGCACCCAGGAGGAGGGACATGCTTGGGAGGGGGAGCCATCTCTAGAAACAATAACTCTAACCAGTAGAGTCTTGTCACAACTCGTGATTGCGAAAAACATAATTTGAATTCAAAGTTTCGGAATTCAAATTACAGTTATTTTTGAGCAATCACGATTGCTTATTGTTCTCACTTGACAGTCCTTGATGTTCCGGTTCCTTTTTCAGCTTGGACCTTATTGTTCTCACTTGACAGTCCTTGATGTTCCGGTTCCTTTTTCAGCTTGGACCAGGCCTGCAGCACCACCGTCCACCGGCGGCGGCGCGGCTGGTCCTGAGAACTGTCCACCGGAATCCACTTTTGCTGGAAGGTGGCGTCCATGTCCTACACACGCATGCTAATACACAGTCACCTACGCGCGCAGGCCTTTACACACATACACACGCCTACGTGCACACACGTAAGCCTACACACACACGCACACCACTATATATACGTAAGCACCCAGGAGGAGGGACATGCTTGGGCGGGGGAGCCATTTCTAGAAACAATAACTCTAACCAGTAGAGTCTTGTCGCAACTCGTGATTGCGAAAAACATAATTTGAATTCAAAGTTTTGGAATTCAAATTAGAGTTTTTTTTTTTTTTTTTTTTTTGCCATTTTAAAAATTTTAGTTATACCGTGAATTTAGTTTCAGTATTAAAACATTTTTAGATCTTATGCAGGAATATGCATCGAAACGTTCGATGTTTCAGAACATTAATCTTTCAAAACATCGATGTTTTGGGGTCGAATAATCGATACAATCAATGTTTTGAAACATCGATGTTTTTCATCGATGTCGCATCTCTAGTATCGACAGGTACATTTTGCGCCCCCCCCCCCCTTCCCGGAAAATGTAAAACACAGAATAAATTTCCTTTCAAATAACGATTATTAGCATGAGAGCCTTTTCTGATCCAATATATTTGAATGGTAACAAAAGCTAATTCTTGCAACCAAAGCGGTGAAATTGACAATAAGCATAAAAACACTCGCTCACCATTTCTCAAAGGGAATAATGTTCAAATTATTTTCAAATGTTGCGGTTTTTAGTCATTTGCCGTAATGTTCACTGCCACTGCATATTTCTCAGCACTCTCACCCAGAGAAACTGTCAAATTCAAAAAATTAAACAAAAAAAGATATATAATTGCTAACATTCAGATTAATGATTGATAAAACATTTCAACCGATTTTCCTCTAGAATCAGTCAGACGGAGCAAAACGTAATTCCTACACCAAATACTTTTTTTTTTTTTTTTTTTTTTTTGTATGTTTTATTCCTGCGTCCGACAGTAATGCTGAAACTTGAAAAAACATTTTCAAACGCAGATGATGTTTCAAAAGCTTCGTCCCTGAAAGACTTAAGTAAATTATGTCTGCATCAAAATTACCATCATTCACCTATTAAGTGTCATAAATTTTGTTTCAATACCGAAGTTTTCAAGAAAATACGCAAATGTTGTTTTTTAAAGAAGAACACAGAGATTTTACTTCCAAAAACGGAAGAAAAACAGTAAGCTTTAAACAGGAAATATTTTGAGTTAAGCTGTTTAAATTAAATTTTATTCGATTTAGCATTTAACTTCACGACAGTCGAAAACTAGCATTCAAAATGATTACAGAATTTTATGTAAAACATTCCCAAGTTAAAGTTTTAATGAAAATAAGCACAAAGTTTTCTACTAGTCGTTTTAATCAAGCGTAGTAATAAATGAAAATGGAAAACAAAAAAAAAAAATCCAATTCTGAACACACATACAAAAATATTGCATTTTTAAGAAGACGTATGAGAAGGAAAAGTGAAAAGAACTTTTTTAATGAATAAAATAATTTTAGAAGTATTTTAATCTAGTCAAAATGAGCAATATTAAAATTTACCGACATGATCAAATGTTATTACTTATGGGCAAGCTAATGGAAATGCTTCCAATTTAGGGAATATTATTTGTAATTTTTGTCGTGCTCGATTTTTATAGGTTTTGTAGCCATTTTTTGTTTCCTAATTTAGCTAAACTTTTAAAACGGAGGAAAATAACCGAGAACCTTCTAGTAGACGGGCAAGCGTCCGAAAAGCACATGAGCGCATACAACTTTTGCCATCGCCCGATGGCTACACTTTTGGCCGTTTCCTTCAAGTTCTGTGCTTTCAGGTGGCGGCTAGTGGTTGTAGCTACGAAGTTGTGCATCCAGTTATACTAGTCGGACCTCCATATATCGAAGTAGCAAATTGCCGGAAAAAAATTCGATATATAGAAACTTCGATACATAGAAACGATCTTATTTTATCATAAAAGTCTCCTAAAACATTAAAATAAATGCTGACTTTCGTGTATGATACCCAATTTATAATTTGCACGAGTATCGGATTAATTGAAAGTTGATGATTAAAAAATTAACAGAAATGATATTTTTACGCCAACTATACATCTTCATATTCTTCGCCAATTCAACTTGATCGCAACATTAGGGGATTTTCGTTTTAACAAATGTGATCGAGAGAAAAGTAAAAATTAATCTACTTAACTTGACTGATTTTTACTGAAGCTAAGAAGACTAGAAATGATAATCAACAAATAAAAGGGATAATTTGAAACTGATTTTACAGTGTTACTGGTTACAGCTAAGTTTTGAAATAAACTTAAGGGAATTTAAGAACTTTGGAACAGAACAACGACGTAACAACACACCTTTCAACCCCAGATTTCTTATGAGTTCCGTAGTAACCTTTAGTGGCCGTAATTTTCTCCTCTAACCTTCATTTTTCATGAGACAAACAGTCTAAATACGAAAAAGAATCTACGAATGTCGCGAAAAAAAATCGATATATAGGGATTTTTTCGATATATAGAAACTATTTTTCTATATGATGAACATAGAAATTTGCTGGGATTTCGATATATAGAAAATTTCGATGTGTGGAAGTTCGATATATGGAGGTTCGACTGTACATCTATGGAGAATACTTGAACAGTAGTTTCGGCAGTAATGAATATGTCCTTCTTTTCACAATATCACTTCAAGTACTTTTCATCTCGAATCATGTACCGCACATTTGTTCTCATTATGAAATGTTGAATTTCCATTAACCAATAGCAGTGCAAAGCTCAAAATCAAAATGTGACTAATGTGCAGAAGAGACATACAGGGTGTCCAGGAAAAGACTCCCTGATTTCAAAATTAAACACATCTCGAAAACAAATGCCGATATTGGAATAAAATAATCGGTATGTTTATTGTGAAATCACCCATAAAAATCATGTACATGACCTTGAAAGTTAGTGACGAACAAAAGTTGACAGGGGGCGTTGCACGCTGTAATTGCAATAAAAATCCCCATAAATAGTGCTGCGAAATGGTTAGGCGCTTCAGCAGTAGTTTTACCTCTCAGAGGTACTTACATTTAAGCTAGAAATTATCATTCAACCCTTTCGTAGGCACTTTTTATGGGAACTTCTATTGCAATCACAGCGTGCAGCGCCCCTGTTGGCAATTTTTGTTACTAACTTCCAAGGTTATGTACATGATTTTTATGGGTAGTTTAACAATAAACATACCGTTTATTTTATTCCAATATCGGCCTTACATTCAATTTTCCCTTGTTTATTCACAGTTTTGCTATCGCCTTACTAAGTGTTTGCTTTTGATTTTCCCCCAAAATCATTTCTTTTTTTTAGACTTAAATTATTTTTCTTGTCAAATTGCGCGAAGGATTTTTCTCAGATACCTCCATTTTTTTACACTAAAACTGACTACTAAAAAAATGATTACCAAAACTATTAGAAAATGTGCCTTTAATCGTTTAACCACTCATTATGCTGCATTCGCAAAAAAGTCAACGATTTACTTCATCACGTTGAAAATAGTCCGTACCTTTTATGAAATACATAACCAGCTATTTTCGGAGCTTATGTGAATTTTGTAAAAGTTGCAAGCATATTCACAAAGACCTCAACCCACTCCCTCCCCCAATAAATAAATAAATAATCCTTCATTGGAATTTTTACATGTTTCATATATGAACAGGGGAAATGGCCAATGTAATTTTTTTTAAAGGTTGAAGTTAACCCACTGACTGCTCAATTTCTTTAACGAAGTAGTTGAAAAATATGCTTATTTCTTTATGTATAAAAAAACAATACAATATATAAGCACTAAGTTTTCACAAACTATGTTAGAAATTACGCATAGTAGATAAATCTTACAACAGAGTTCAATGAAAAGTTCTACTTCACATTCTTTACACCAAATTCGAGTTTTATTACTTTTTCTTTTTGAGCAGCAAGTTTTTACACAGTTTCGGTGAAACAATTTCTTTATTAAATTAATAGGTATGTGGCTTGCAAAATGAACGAGCGGTCAGTGTTCAGGGTCGCCTCGGTCTTAGGTCACTGTGACAGCCCAAAAATTTCCTTAATCGCAGTGCCCGATTAAGATATCGACAGGCCCTAGATCAAACTCTTTTTCGACCCCTCCCCCCTCCCCGCAGTTGAACATTACAGGTTTAGCATTTAGCTAAAATAATTTCAGTCATTTGGGAACCCTTAAAGAGCGGGGGCCTTAGGCCACTGCCAAGTTGACCTATTCAGTAATCAGGCCCTGCTTACTCTGCAAATTTTGCGAGACCAATCAATCATATATTTTTTTTTTTTTTTTTTTTTTGATGCCTAATACCTCTCTTCATTATCATTGGGTAAATATCGGAAATCGGCAAATTGAAAATTTTCTCCCTCCCATAAAGATAAGTTCAAGGCAGTGCTTTACTTCAGATAATGTATCACTGGCACTTAACGACGAAATAGCAGAATAAAGTTTTTAAATTACTTGAAGCGCGTGGAAATCGCGGGAAACGCAGCGAGTTAATCCCCCCCCCCCCTCAAAGGTTTCACTTTCCATGTCTCGATTGTCTCATTATTGGTGTCCAAAAATGTGTTACCCGTTCTTTGCACTGCAATATTGAACTGTAATAGCGATGGAGGCAATCTTATCACGTGCAACTATTTTAGAATTTAACGAGTTTTTCATGTTGTAGGACTTGAAGATGTAAAAAAAAAAAAAAAAAAAAAAAAAAAAAAACGCTGTTTTCACCTTTTCTTGTGCAGATTTCAGTTTCATTATTGAGCTTTAGTGTCAAGTGTATGAGAAACGCTCGGAATACTAAAAGCAGTGAATATATGTACGTTCTTCAGGGTCAAAAGAAAAAAAAAACTTACCCGACGTGTTCTTTAGCGTGAAAACAATTAGCTCGTGAAAACAGGAAATGCTCAGAATTGCTAAATACAAAAAGTTTAATTCCTTAAAGCAGGGATTCCCAAACTTTTCTGACTCGCGGCACCCATTGAAAAACTAGAATTTTCTCACGGCACCTCACCATACATCTATATACATTGATACCGTGAGCACTTTGGTCTCCAGAGCGCCACGGCAGCCACTTTGAGAATTCCTGCTCTAAAGCGTTATTGAAAAGGCCAGTCTAATGGAAGTTGAGACGATTTGATAACAGGACTTAATTTACATGTGGTCTCAGATCCTGAATTTCTTTCCAATTTAATGCGAATTTTGACGTATTTTGGTGGAATTCACACCATTTACGCAACAAAAATAGCTCTAGTGGCTAAGAGCTTCTGCACTTTTCTTGTTGAAAATTAAGCCCTACTTACACACATAATATACTTTTTTTTTAATTATTTCAGTATGTAAATTAATACAAAAAGCGAACGCACATAAATTGTACATATCTCTATATGGTTGTAAACATCAAACTGTAAGTAAATTACGAATAGTATTTATTCATTCTGGTACGTTCTGAGAATGCATATTTTGTATTTATTTGCATCTATTAGGGATAAATACGTGTTTTCTTTCCCGCTCAATAGCTATTTTTCTATCCATCCACATAGATTTTGATTAATCATTTGATATTTGAACTGAGCATGCATACTTAGCTTGTTTTCAACTATTCACCTCTGTTAGAGATAAATAGTTGAAAACAAGTAAATGGTTCTTTCCATACTACAGTAACCCCTCGTTATATTGCGCTCGCCGGGAGACAACAATAAAGCACAGTATATCCGAAATTGCAGCATAACTGATGTTATAAAAAATACCGATTCAACTCAAGTACCAGTTAGTGAAATGTGAATCTACAAAAGGTAAGTTTTTTCACATTAGGACAATTTTCTTAGTAAAAACAAAAGAAAATAAGCAAACCCAATGTTCTCTCTCTCTCTCTCTTTTACAATAAATTATATATTTAAATATTTCTATTATTTTATATTGGAATGCGAATAGAAAGTGGCAGTTTAAACTGCAACGAATTATGCGATGAAAAGCATACTATTTTTATTCGTTGTTTAAAGAAAGAAGAAAATTCCTTTTCCTAAGAATTATAACCCTTTTTATTTATTTATTGATATTTTTTATTTATTTATTTATTCTTTTTTCGTAACTTCAAATGGTAAAGCGACATTTTTTCTTAAATATATTTTTTGGGAGACCGATCGAAAAGCGAGATATATCCGAATGAGCGATATAACGTGTGGTTATTGTATATATACATAGTATAAGTTTATACATATATATACTTATGCTTTTTCTTTAAATATTTCAATACACAAAATGATACAAAAAGCTACTTCACATACATAATTCCAAACAAATGCAAAATTGAATAACTGCAGTAAATAAATTACCAATCATTTATACTAATGAATCATTTAGTATCCGACCTGATCGTGCATACTCTGCCCGGTTTATGATCGTCGGTAATTTCAAGCACAAGATTGAGAAAATATCCCGCACAAAGTGATCCGTATACAAATTTCTGTGTCTGCTAATTGAGCCCCACTCACCTGTCCAGTCCGTCCTAGCGCAGCGGGGGGAGGGGGGAGTTTCTTGAAGGAGAAATCCCAGAACAACATCAATAAATCGCTCCACCTCGAGAGCGCAGAGTAGAACGACCACACGCCAAGGTCCCTTTCGATTCTGAAGAGACCACATTGATGTGTCGGTGATGCGGGGGCGAAAGGGATGCCGATCAGCCAATCGGGGAGCTACACCAGGACGCGCATGCGCCCTCGGGTATTGGACTCCGTTTTTTTTTTTTTTTTTTTCAGGGGGGCTACGGATTTTATTTGAGAAATGAAGTTGATGAATAAATGATTCATGTCCTAAACATCCATGGCATTGTTTCGTGATGCTAAGTTAAATTACTATTTAAACTAGAATAATAAGGGAGCTATAATGATATTAGGGATACAAATTGTTGATAATTTAGGAATAGTATAATTTTTGCTAGTTTGAAAATGTGTTGAGTGCTTTGTCCGGATGCCGTAATAATTGGTAAAATATTTTATTGAATGAAGATTTCAAGGAAATGGATTCAATAAATTCTGCTAATAATCAATTTTCGTTTTGCGTAATTAGAAGAACAATAATTTCGCAGAAAAATAGTATTAGAAAAAATTATTTGATTTCTAATTGCACCATTTCCATTATCTACACAAAAAAAAGAAAGAAAGAAAGAAGGAAAAGTCCTCAGGAAATGAACAGAATAGCTGCCATTATTGTCTAAGGAGTCGTCCACAAATAATGCCACGCTTTAAAGGGAATCGTAAATTGTGAGTTTCTGACAAGAGGGAGGGAGGGGGAAGCAAGAAGCGTGATATCACTTTTTTATAATAATATTTCTGTAAAAAATATTGTGGCATGTGACAAAGGATGGGAAGGATCAAATATGTTGAATAAAAGTCACATCATTTCTGTACCTCAGAGCCATACTAGCGTAACTCACATAGTCGCTATTTTACAAGAAAGAGGAAAAACGTTTGTCAGATACATACAAAGGATGTGACCTGCGTTTTTTAACACTGGTTAATAATTACAAGAGTTTTTTTTTTTTTTTTTTTTTTTAATTACGTTTGCATGGCTCGATGCGGAACAGAATTCTACATTCAATGCCCTAATAAACGGAAAGCGCAATTTTTTTTTTTCCCCTTACGTTAGTCTGGCTCTGAGTTACAGATTTGTGGACAACCTCTAAGAAAAATGAATAGTGAATATAAATTGATCTCCTGAAGGGTGAATTACTTAAGAGCCAGTTTTTATAAGGATCAGGCAGACTGGATAGTTGACATTTTTGATTTTGCTGAAATTTTCAGGATATGTCCCTTTTTTAAAACTACTAAACACGTGTTTTTTTATTTTTGCAAAAAAAAAAATTCTTAAAGTTTTTGCAGGTCAAAGTTGAATTTAGTTCGTTTTTCCGAGAAAAACATACCGATTTACTTAGGCCAATACTTTTTACTTTAAGAGTGAACCGTGGCACTGGCAACTATTTCGTGTTCTACTACATCCTCGATATCTGTTAGTACATAATTAGTTGTGGTTGACTCCTTTCGCAAAGGTCAGGGGTCACTCAAAGTTGTACGAAAAAAAGATTTTTTTTTCTGCAACTTTGACCGTCGAAATCTTTTTGCGCCAACAGTGAGCCACAGTAGTACACATTTCAGTAAATACAGACCATAGTGTAGTATCCAAAGTGAGAAAGATTTGTGTGGAGAATATCGAAATAATTGGCTCTGAAAATGCAGAAATCACAAAATTGCATGAATTTCAAGGCCATTAATTGCTTGCGCCAAGAGTCAGCAGATATGAAACTACCTGGGGTAAAAGCCTTTCTTGTCATAGAAACACAATCAGTTAACAGACCAATGGCTAATGTTTCAAATTTTACATAATTTGACTCTTTGACTTTGCTCAAAGAGTGTTTTTTTGGCGCTTGTGAAAAAATGCCAATTACCTGCTTTTAAGTATTTATTACTATTATTTGTAACAATGTTATAATAAATTTTCACAAAATAACTAAAATGGTAACAAAAGACAACATAAACTATGAACCAAATTTAAAATTAAGTCCATAAACTACTCAGTATGCAAAACTCTATTTGTCTGAGTTAAATAAATACCCTTGTGAATGAAAAGTAAAATAATAAATAACAACGTCAAATAGCACGAATTGCAGATTACTGCAGACACGTGTTTCGGCGTAACAAGGAATGCCTTTTTCAAGTCAAAAGAAATCAGCTTCTGGATGAAAAGAAATCCGACAAAAGACGCTTTTGTCGGATGTCTTTGATTTCTTTTGTTGTGCTTTCTGGAGATGATTTTATACCAGTTTCCTCTCCTTTTATGAAAATATTACAACCGTGCGTCTTTTATTAATACGAGAAGCGTGTTTTTTTTTTTTTTTTCTGTTGGAAAGAGCCTTAGAAATCCATTCTAATTCGTGGTTTTTACAAAAAGTTTCTTGGTTCAGTTTGAACCTTTCTACACTCAAGCAGATTCATAATTCTCAAATGGAAAAGGGAAGACGAGATCTTTCAAGAAAAGTCGCCTGGCCAAGTAGACAAATAGAAAATAAGAAATGAGAACGTGTGTTGACACGTTTTTCGGCGTTACAAGGAACGCCTTTTTCAACGCAAAAGACATTCGAAAAAAGTAGTATTTGAGAATTTTGTATTCTACAATATTGATAATAAATACAAATAGCAAAAAACCCATAGGAAATGAGATATTTACAAAAAAAAAAGCGCAAAAAAACGATTTTTGTGACTTTTGACCTTGAAATTTAATAGTTGCGTGCACCCTACCATATGTAGGTTTTGAGACAACTTTTAGGGTGTCAATATACAAGTATTTACAGACTTAGAGCTGGGTATCTCGAATTCCGAGGTGAACTTACTATAATGACTGGACTAAATGTATTTATTACTCATGTAGTAAATCAGTAAATTAGATGTATTTTGCTACGAAAATGGTTGAATTAATTAATTTACTATAAAATTCTTTTTGCAAATAAATAACTTCATTTAGTCATTAAAGTTTTTTTTTTTTTTTTTTAATGTTTCAGTTTTAAAATATATCTAGTGTTCAACTCAAGGGGAATTGAAGAGAAAAAAGGAAAGACGATTAAATTTATATTCCTTAATAAATATATCGTTACTGGTGTCCGATTGTGAAGTTTGACAAGTATTCTAATTTAATATTTCATGACGGCGTCAATTTAATTTACAGTTATGGCAATACTAATTAACAGACTTCGTTGGAATTTATGTACTATGCTCCCCGATTACTAGAAGACGCCTGGACCGATTAGGAAAATTCTTTTTGTGTTTGAAACGGTATACTTCTTCCGATAGTCTAATGGTCTTCAATCCGGGTATAAGTTATCCTGGAGAAATCGACGGAACTGTTTAAATTTCATGCTCGCGCTTTGTTGTTTGTAAATTCATAGCGTCTCACTTAAAAAAACGATTTTTATGTTTTTTTTTTTTTTTTTTTTTTTTTTTAATGGATAAGAGTGATCTAACTTAGGTCTCAAACCTTTGCTTCACCATATTTTTTCTTTAGAAAAAAGTTATGGGCAAAAAACAAAAAACTTCATTTAATTTCAATACCAAACGATTAAATATAAAATCCATTGTCAAAGAAAGTACCATAAAACAAGGGTACTTTCTTTACTCAGTGTTACAGAAAGTACCATTAAACATTAATATTAATCAGGGGTGCCCCCTTTAGTGCGGGGGAGGGGGTGTTTTGAGGGGTATTTTTCCTTTTTAGAGGGCTCTTGCTTTGGGGTAGTCCCATCCCCTCTAAATATTTCCCCTTTATTAATCATTAGTAATCATATCGCAAATTGTGAAGAAAGACTCCTCTGAAGCAAACAGGAAATTCATTTAGTATCATCGCTCTCTAGTAGTGTTTTGATCTTCATATATACAACATCGCAGTAGGTACTCTGTTTTTAGTGTGGTGTTGATCTATAACCGGGCCCAAGTAAAGAACACTGTGACTTTTTTCACGAGTTATGTGACACGCATTATTGTGTAATATAAAATAGTTACGAAAACCATTGACATTTAAATAGTCTAACTAAATTAGCGCACAAATAAATCCTGGAGAGGAACAGTTTTTAGTGCTAATCGTATAAAATGTTATGCGCATTAAGATGTTTTCTTTAACTAACTTCAAAAAAGACGTTCTTAATTCGTCGGAATCTTTTTATGTATGTCCTCGTAAACTTAAACGCACAAAGAACAATTTGGAAAATACTCACTTTCTCACTCTAGATGTACTAAAGAGTGCACCACATACTCTACCCTACGTACCTATTTTGTATTTACACCGCTAAAAAGCAAAACATAAATTATTTTGAAATAAAAAAGAACCGACTTCAAAAAGCAAAGAGGAACTATAAAGTAAAAAAGTACCGAAAGTTCCAACCTATTAAATGTTCATATTTTAGCTAATGGATATTGTTAATTTACCCTCAAAACTAAAAAATTCACCATCGCCGAATTTTAAAACACCGTGATTAATTTTTAATGAATTTTTAAAAATTCATGCGCAAAAATGCGTTCTTCTGAAACGGTAAGAGCTTACGTCACAGGGCACTAATGGGCAGCCTTCCGCCGAAGATCCCTTGTTTTCGCTAGGGACATTTTTAGTGCGCTGATATTTTTATTTTTTAGAAATTCAATAATCCTTTTGAACACACTATGGAGGCCGGATTCGTTAAAGCACAATCTAAGTAATCTTTCTCAAGTAACATCAATGATGATATTCGAATATTTCCAGAGGATGAGAGGTTTAATGTTCCAGAAACGCGAGGAGTTAAATGCGAGGAGATAAGCCTTTTACGTTTCATCTTCGAAGTCGAATGCACGTCCTTCGGTTTCTCCCCTATTGGAAGAGTGCATGACGTCACTTCCTATGCCATTTGACGTCACAAGCGCTTGAACTTTAAAAATTAATTTGAAACAGACTACTTATCGTATCGCAAAAATATTTTTCACCTATGATATTCATACATGTTACTCTATCATATAAAAATAAAATTGAAAAATCGAAAACTTCCCTATTCCACTACAAAAATCAACTAAACTGAACACTCAATTATAAAATAAACACTGATTTTAATTACTATACCATGAATTATTTTAATACCTAACTAATTATATGCGATCTCTTAACTTTGAATAACCTTTTGAAGTCGGGGCCTCCTAACGTAACTGAGTAGGTTTAGATTTAAAGGCTAAGTTCGTGTTTAGTTAAATTTGTGTTCAACTCAGGTGGGTTGTCAGTTACGTTACGTAGTAGCTTATAGGAAGCCCTGATTTCAAAAGGTTATTCAAATTTAAGAGATCGCATATAATTAGTAAGGTATTAAAATAATTCATGGTATAGTAATTAAAATCAGTGTTTATTTTATAATTGAGTGTTCAGTTTAGTTGATTTTTGTAGTGGAATTGTAAAATGAATTCGATTTATACGTTTGGGTAGGAAAGCGTATATAAGTATGACCCGTTATTTTTTACTTTTTAGTTCCTCTTTGCTTTTTGAAGTCGGTTCTTTTTTTATTTGAAAATAATTTATAGTCATTGAAATGGATAGAATGAGCAAAAAAAATTACATAGACCCAGAAAATACTTTCATTTTCCCAACAGTTTTTCTTATTATTATTATTATTAATTTTTTAAAATGTCCGATTTTTCAAACAAGGCATGTTCTTTATGACGTCACAAATGATACAATTTGGCGCATCTTTCTACTACGTTTCCACGCTATGATAATTAAGCAGCGAATTGAAATTGCTCGCGGCGCTTGCTATCAAACATATCGTTGCCAATACATGTGAGTAAAGATGAAAAATTAAATATGTTGTTCTGTGAATGGCAACATTGAATGGCATTTCATCATTTGTGATGTCACACGACAGAAATGTAAACAATGAAAGCTCACCGTTTTAAGTTTATTTAAAAAATGATCAGATCCTATGCTTTGAAGCATGCTCTTTCAGAAAAAAATACTTTTAAAATTTTGGAAATGACCCCATTCTTAAAAACGTCTTTCAAATTCAGGGCGAAGTTTTGTAATTTGCCCATGATATTTTTCTTTGTTTAATTCATTTCCGTTTTAAGAAAAACTCATTAAACATATCTTTGAAGTTTTTTAGCTAAGATAGCAAATAAATAAATCGCTAGCTCCCGGAACAGCTTTTTTCTCCAATCATTTCTCCATCTGAGAAAACTTCTTCTATTTTGCTAACATTTGACTCACACGAAACGGTGCAGTTACAGCCTTAGATATGGCCAGGAGTTGGGTAAAATACGATTTCTGACTTTAATTGTGATTCAAATTCATTTTTGAACTTCCGATTGCACTTCCTAAAAGAAAACCTTTAATCATACTTCTATGCATAGTTTTGAAATTTCTATTTCAAAACTATGCATAGTTTTGAAATAGAAACTATGCATAGAAGAAGAAATGCTACGAAATAAGAAACTTTCGTTTTCTTATTTCGTAGAAGTGCCACACTTGCACGATATACTATAAAATCCAGTTACAACAAACTTCAAGGAACCGCAAATTTTATTCATTGCAACGGGAATTTTGTCGTAATTTTATTCAAGCAATGCAATGGAAATTAAACCAGAACTGAATATTTATTTCGTTAAAGTGGATACTTCGTTGTATTAGTATTCGTTGATACGGCATTTCACTGTATATAACTAGTAGCGTCGCTGCAGGGGTGCGAGAGGTGGTCTGCCCCGGTTAACACCCATCTGCATGGGGTGATGCCCAATATGAATTTATGAGTTTAAAACACATAAATACTTTAAATCTAAAATCTGCCCCCATTCTCTCTTAAATTACATTTAATCTATTACATTTCAGGGAAAATAGAAGCCAATATTGCTGGGAAGGGACGGTTAAATATGCGTCTAGGGCAAGTTGTACATAAAACGCATTTGTAACTTGCACCTGTCTTTTGATTTAAACTTTCGTTAAACCACAGAAATAAAAATGAGTTGCCTCTGAAAATTGTACGAAATTCATGCACACATAAAACATTAAGAGTTTTTTTGTTTTTTTTCCCGTGGTGAACGGGAGTAGTGACGTCAGAAATAATGACCCCCTATGAACCCATGCAAGGAACAGCACTGATACATGGTACTTTTTTACTACACTTTTTTACTACATTTACCTCATTTGGTGCATTTTTAATCTTAACGAATATAATGGAATTATCGCAAACTGCAAACTTAACACTGTAAATGTTTAACTACTGTAAACATTATCTCATCAAAAACAACTCCGTTGCAAAAATTTCCCCGCCAAGAAAACCTTTAACTTTTCCGCACAAAAAAGGAAACCTGCATCCTAAACCCAAAAACCCTCAGCCTTAAAAAGTTATGATATCTAGTTTGCCCGCCAAGAATCTGCCAAACTATCATCCTCCCTCTTCTCCTCTTTCATCACAGATACATCCATTAGAACCTCCTCCCACCTTCAACTCCTCAGAAATATGGATAGATCTTTTAAATTGTTTATCGTGTTTGGCGGGAAGCTTTTTGCTCACCAAGAAACCACTTTACTTTGAAAAGCTTGCCGCCAAACAAGATAAACAATTTAAAAGATCTATCCATATTTCTGAGGAGTTGAAGGTGAGAGGAGGTTCTAATGGAAGTATCTGTGATGAAAGAGGAGAAGAGGGAGGATGATAGTTTGGCAGATTCTTGGCGGGCAAACTAGAATGCAGGTTTTCTTTTTTGTGCGGAAAAGTTAAAGGTTTTCTTGGCGGGGAAATTTTTACAACAGGGTTGTTTTTGATGAGATATCACATCGTTTTGCATTGATATTATTACTTTGTCTGTATTTTTAGAATTGAGAACTTCAAGTCAGAAGTTTTCAATTGAAACAACGCTGTTTTGTGTTTTTAAGGAACAATAATGGCTAGCCTAATTTTACGTCAAGTTATTTTCTGACCATTAAGGTTCTATGTTCGTTTTGCGAGAATTGGGCGTTTTACATTTTATTGCAATCCTTGTATCCTCTCTGTTGCAAAGAAAACTTCTTGAATAATAAAATACTATATTTTAAATTATATTGTTTTCGAGTATTTTACAACTTCGCAATAAATTACAGTTTCTTTATTTGACAGATTATTCAACATTTTCATGAAGGTTTCTTTAAATGTTTTACAGCTTGCAGGCTATTTTAATCTAGCTTTTCACATTTTGTTTAATTACATTTTTTCTTAAATCGTGGATTCTTTTACGTTTTATGGGATAATTTTAATTGTTTGGTGATTTATCTTTCTCTTGATAGAAGTCTTTTTCTTGTTTAATACCTAGTTTTGTTTAAAAGTTCATTAAAAAACGAAATAACGCATGTTATCACAAAGCAAAAAAAAAAAAACTAAGCCATTAAATATTTTAAATTTGAATGTGTCAGAAGATCTATACAACTGTACTCGATGTCAAATCGCGGATATCCCAAATTTGCCATAGCGAATGCGCTTGATGCGCGCGGACTAAATTCATTAAAAGTCTTGTTTAAATTAATTGCAAAAAATTTTTCAGCTAACAAATTACTGCAAAGCACGGATATCCACACATGTATTTCATATATTTTCAATTTATTATGTGTTGTTAGTGAAAAATCCATTAATTTAGAAAATAAGCAAACCAATAAAAAAAAGTGCTAATTTTCGCTTTCAATTAAAAAGTTATGTGTGCCGTATTCATATCAATACTACAGTTTCATATAATTTGTCACGTAAAATATTCTATAATGGTTTCACCCTAGTTTCGCGCCGACATTTAAAATTTCTCCCCCCCCCCTTAAATATATAAAAACTGAAAAACAGGGTGAAGGAAATTTCGTATCGGCAAAACTTGGGGGGGGGGGGGGGGTCAGCATTCTAATCTCATTCATTTGTCTCTATGCTTAAGTATAAACAAACAACATGGAATCTGAAAACAGAAAGCCCAATGAGCTAAGTCTGCGCGCATGCGCAGTCGCTGTGGCAAATTTGTGATATCCGCGATTTAACGTCTAGTTGCAACTGATGGACATGTTTTAGTATTGATTGAATTTTATTTCCTATTACAACTTTGGAATAACTGTTAGATCTGTTCTAACCTTGCAATTGCAGTCCGAGATAAACAAACCCTATGAGCTGACAATAAGTACATAAGAATTTAGGGGAAATTAGTGATTTTCAAACTTTAATTATTTCGGCCTATGATATCCCTATGGGTTGAATTTTTGTATACGTACTCAATGGCCCCCCAAGAATATGTATACAAAAAATCATTACCATAGCCCCCCGGGGGGCTGTGATAGAACCCCGGGAAGGTACAATTTGTGGGGTAAAAACGAGGGGGGAAAGGGAGGAGGTTCAAATTGCAAAATAGGCACATCAGTAGGGCACAAGGAATGTGTGTGCGAAATTTCAGCTTGATTTCTTTTTTTCGTCTGGGCTGTAGCCCTGTCAAAGAAAGCGAAAACGTTTTTGAACAGCGATTTTATAACTTAAATTCCCCCTCCCCCTGATGGTCTAGGGGATTGTATTTTGGTTTACGTCGTCAGGGGCCACTAGAAATTGAGTATACCAAAAATCAACTCCGGGGGTCTTCATGGGGTTGAGATACAGAGGGGTGAAAAACCCAGAAAACCCCAATTTGTTCTGTCGTGTAAACTTGTTCTTGGTCGCTTTTATTTTCTTTCGTCTTTGGCGGCGGATTTGCTTTTGTTGGCTGCTGACGTTTGGTTTCTTTGGCGGCCGGGACGCTTCCGCGTCCCGTGATCGTTGGGATCAAAAATGCAACATTAAAATAAAATGGAAAAAACTCCTCAATGTACACAGTCTAGTCACATTAATGTGACCATCTGTCAAAAGATAGAATAACCACCTTTCGTAGAGCGGACTGCTGCGAGACGTGCAGGAAGAGAGTCACTTAGGTCCCTGAAGGTGTTCTCTGGGATGTTGAGCCATGCCGACTCTAATGCCGTGGCCAGCTGCGCTAGATTACGCGGTTGAGGATACATGGCGCGAACAACTCGATCGAGATGGTCCCACAGATGCTCGATTGGGTTTAAGTCAGGTGAGTTTGCTGGCCAGCGGAGGACGGTAAACTCATCCTGGTGCTCTTCGAACCACGCACGTACACTGGCAGCTGTATGGCACCTCGCATTGTCCTGCTGGAAGATGCCATCATCCTGAGGAAAAACAATGCGCATGTAGGGGTGGATATGGTCCGCAAGGACAGATGCGTACTTGTATTGATCCATCGTGCCTTCCACAATGACCAGTGAAACCAGAGAATGCCAGGGAAACATTCCCCAGACCATAATGCTCCCGCCTCCAGCTTGGACCGTTCCGGCAATGGTTGCAGGGTGGGAGGGTGGTTCCTTTCAGAGGTTTCACGCCTTATACGCCAAGGTCCATCGTCCGATGGAGCAAAAAAAGGCGATTCATCTGAAAACGCTACTTGTCGCCACCCAGTGGACGTCCAGCTGCTGTACTGGCGTGCAAATTCCAGCCTTCGTCGTCGATGAACAGCAGTCAGCATAGGTGCACAAACCAGGCGTCTGCTTCGGAGGCGCAGACGCAGCAATGTTCGCTGAATAGTAGTTTCGGAGACACTTTTGGTAGCCCCTTGGCAGGGCCGATCCTAGCAGGTGTGCAGCGTGTGCACCGCACAAGGGCGGCCAAAGCAAGGGGCGGCCGCAGGCCGCATCATATAGTTCTTTTAATCAAGCAAAATTCCTCAAGAATTTCTCACAAGATAACTTTAAAATAACTTATAATAAGTCAAATAAATGTGCTGAATTTAAAATGTTCAATTATCAAAGTAAGTGCCGATTTCCCGACAGCATAGCATCGTTTAAGAAAAATCGATTGTTAGGGAACATTGTGTTGGTTTATTGTCCATTAATATCTACTCTTTACACACATGCTTCATTTGGTTGCAAAATTTGCGACAGAACCGGTAATCAGTCATGGATACAGGGGAGTTGAGATGAGGGAAATGACCACCTCCTGAAGCATGAAAGGGTGCCTTCTAAAAGGAGCACTCAGGGCCCAGGGCGGCCACTAATGTTTACCCCCAAGCTTTTATAGACCTAAACAATGAAGGCATATTTTATATATTATATTTAAAAAAAACTTAAATACTCTCGCAAGCATTTCAAACAACAGATTCTGTTTTCAACAATCGCGTATGCGTGGAGAGACAGTAGAAAATTTCAAATCCCCTGAGAGTCAAACATATATGAATGACAAAATAAAATTTTGTAATTTTCTCCCATTACAGCATTTTTTTTTTTTTTTTTCAATTAAATTCACGAATGAACTGCCCGGTTTCAGATCAGGGCTCTTGCCTCGGGTAGTAAATTTAAACGTACACTGTTATAACCAGAGGTTCCAGACGAGTGAATATATTCCCCCTAAAGTGAAAGCACGGTGCCCAAGGGAGCAATACTAGCCAGGAAGTAGAGCAGGGGTGCGAAAACAGCAGACAATCGTAGACAGGGATGGCAAAACAGCAAGCAATTGCAAAATGACTTGCTGGCGCATGCGCTTCCGGCATACATTCACCATTCAACCACTTTAATATGGCGGACGAATGATAGGTTGTATCTATGAGTGGCTTCTATGTCTTTCACATTGAATGAAGTACACTATTGGATTAAATCTCAACTTTTCTAGGATAATTCTTTAAAATAACAAGTAAGTACAGCTTTTGATCACTTTGTAGCTTTTAGGGCTTTCAAACATAGTTAAAAGTACGTTTAATGCTTTTCAGTTACCGTTAGTCCGTTACGATACCGTAGTACCGTTAGTTGTTGATTTTCAGTTCACCGTTACTGTCGTGAAATTTCCATCATTCAAAACGCTACTAAATATATATATATATATATATATATCATTATTTTCTTGAGTACTCGATAAGCAACATTTAATCACCAAAATAATAACCGCAATAAGATTATCAATAATCAACAGTGAGAACCTAAATAAAAATGATTCTTGTGCTTCGTAGATTAATACACAACAGCGAGCGCAAAAAATAAAAAAGAAATCTCTCTCCGTCTAGCTTTTTCCTTTGCTTTTTCGTTCAAGTGTTTGAATCATTTCCTGTTAGCGGTTAATATTTCGATAGCGTTAGGAATTTCTTTAAATTTTTAAACTGTCGAAAAATTTCATGCGCATTTTATTTTATTGTTATTTTGATTGAAATTCTGAACGTTTGAGAAACGAATTTGTTTTTCCGTAACTTTAATATCCCAGAATATTTCTGGGCTCTTCATGTAAATAATTCACAAGTACCTCTACACTTTACTTTCGGTGCGGTTATTTCTCACAAATGATCATTACCTTAACTATGACTATTCAAATAATTACTCGTCTTGAACTTTAAATATATTTGTGACAACTCTTTGATACAAAATAAAGTCTGTAGATATTATTGTTTTATTCATTTTTAATATTACTTTGTAAAAAAAAACTCATCAGTACGCAGAATTTTTTCACAATTTTTTTTTACCGTTTCGAGAGTTATTATAATTATTTATTTAATTTATTTTTAAGAAAAGGATAAAAATTTCACAGATCCGCAATGTTTTTCATTTGCTTTTACCGACCCGTGGGTCAAAAGAGGTTGAGAAACACTGAGTTAGAGCACGATCAGATGAAGTAAAGCAATGAGCACTTCTTAACTATGTTGAAAACTCTAAAATATGATCAAATGCTGTAATTACAAGTTTTAATCATTTCCAGTACTGAATTCATGCAATACAGTTGTGTATTTTTTAAAAAATACACAACTGTATTCAAAAACGCACACAATACGGGGGAGGGGGGAGGAGGATCTACAGTACGGATGCCATTTCTCTCTCCGACGGTTCATTCTTTTCACCCCGGCTACCTATTTTTTAAAAGGTGCCTGTTTTTCACCCCAGTTAGAGGTGCAATTTCGGCTCCGTATCAGGTGCCGCTGGTGAACAAGCGTTTCATCCCTGAAAGGTGCCGAAGGCAACCTGTAGTTTTAACAGTGTAGCTTCAAAACGGAGATCCAAAAGGATACCATGACCTCCTTGACGAGACTAAAGAAGGCTTAAAATTGCGTTTTTAGGACTTTATTTTCGGAAAATTTTGCTGTTTGAACCACCAATCTTAAGGACCCAATTAAATCTCTGATTCACGCCTTCCACCTTAACTTAATCAAATATAGCTTGAAAATGTTGGCTTTAAAATCCAAAATGTGTTTTCAGAGGGTAGCCCTTCTTAATGTCATCAAAATTTGCTTAATGACATTTTTCATATTTCTTTTTCGAAATTTTGCGATGGAGGGCCCCGAAATCCATTCCCAAACATTACTACCAAAGATAGCCTCAATTAGCGTCTTTAGAGAGCCCCCTAATCCCACCCCCTCAGTTTGAAATTGGCTTCAGTTTCAAAAAACAGTTCGTGAAGGCACACTGAAGCCCCGCCCGCTCTTTGTCCCATCGTTATCAAACAATGCGTAAAATACGATTTTCTAAAAAACTCTGAACTGCCAGGCTTATGTAACTTTTACGGCGCTAGGGCATATGCCCATCAATCGTCGAAGTGAGATGGATAAAAGTCTATAGTTGTGTTTTTCAGATATTAATTTCGAAAAAGATCCGAAAGATTTGCCGAAGATTCCCAGTTTTGTTAACGTCACCAAAGATAGCAAAAATAGCGCTTTTAGAAATATCCACTTGGGAGCTTCAAAACCCTTCCTTCCCAAAAATACCCTAAAATAGATTTTAATTCCGAAAAATATTTTGGTTCAGAATATTTTCACGTTTTCCCTATCGTTTTCAAATATAGCCAAAAATGGGTTTTTGAAACAATAGTGCCGATAAATTACTGGAGGAAAGCCGCCAGATCCCCTGCCGTCGCCAAAGACAGCCTAAATTTGCGTTTTAAATCAATTTCGAAAATTTTCGATAGGAGATGATTGAATCTCCCTCTCTCTAGCAACGTCAACAAAGATAACCCAAAACTGCTTGTTTAAAACTTCAGTTTCAGAAAATTTTCGAGAAGAGTACCGATTTTTCCTAAGCTACGGTCACGAAAAATAGCTTCGAATTGATTTCAATTTTGAAAGAATTTTAGGAGAGAACTCCAACATTACTTTTCCCCTGAAGTCTCGAAAAAGTTCCTAAAATTGCGATATTTGACGTTAATTTCAAAAATTTCTCCATGCACCTTGAATATACCCGACTCTCTTGCAACCAAAGATTACTAAAACTATTTTTCGTACGCCAATTTCGATAATTTTCTGGGAGCAATCCCCCTTCCCTGATTCCCCCTCCTCCGTCCTTTCTCTGATGTAACCGAAGACAGACTATAAAATGCGTTTTTACAACTAGTAAATTTTGGTATCTATTACTTTCTTCAAAGATATAAATTGTACCTAAGGAGTTTCTTACTATAAAACTTTTCTTCCTTTTTATAAGTTCATCATTCTTGTCTTTTTTTTTTTTTTTTTTCCTTTTTTAAATTAGAACTTGGTATAGAAATTTGAAGAAATATTTATATGGACGTCAAAGATTAGTCAAAATATGCAAATTATTCTTGAGGGGTGGCACGTTAGATATTTGCACACGGGCGGCCGACACCCTAGGATCGGCCCTGCCCCTTGGTTCATTTTGGTGGTCAGTTGCTCAGCGGTAGCCTGTCTATCTGCCCGAACGCATCTCCGCAACCGTCGTTCGCATCTGTCATCTATGGCCCGTGGTGCACCACATTTCCCACGTCGCTGATTTTGGACAGTCCCATTTTGCCATGCACGGTACACTTTTACCACGGCGGCACGCGAACAGTTCACAAACTCATCCTGGTGCTCTTCGAACCACGCACGTACACTGGCAGCTGTATAGCACCTTGCATTGTCCTGCTGGAAGATGCCATCATCCTGAGGAAAAACAATGCGCATGAAGGGATGGACATGGTCCGCAAGGACAGATGCGTACTTGTATTGATCCATCATGCCTTCCACAATGATCAGTGAACCCAGAGAATGCCAGGAAAACATTCCCCAGACCATAATGCTCCCACCTCCAGCTTGGACCGTTCCGGCAATGGTTGGAGGGTGGTTCCTTTCAGAGGTTTCACGCCTTATACGCCAAGGTTGTTGGGGAATTTGTCTTCTGTTTTTACCTTAAGTTCATTGAACTAAATAAAAGGCCTACAGAACCCCAACATCAAAAAGCCGTGCAGTCTGCCAGTAAGAAATAAAACATACTCAAATAATTTAAATAAATAACATTTATCAAAAAATATCACAGTTTACAATATGAAACATGTTTTGTTAAATACCAAAAAAAATTTAGACTATAAACCCCCCAATTATCACAAAAATTTCATAGTTGAATCTTTAGACAAACAAACATTTTTGAAAAACTCGAAACATATTAAAGAAATTGTAAAATGTCACCTTCCTGCGCCAAATACGCATGTCTACTGCGCCGAAGAATTTTTGAACAAAGCATCAATAGCATGACAGTGTTGAGAGTTCAGCTAACAGTCCCATCATTCATCAGCCAATAGGCTCGTTTGGGTCGAGAAGAACTTCCCCCATACACAGGAACAACGACTTGAGCACACACCGGGATATGACCAGATACTTCGGGAGTTCTCGTCGGAATTACCAGGAAATTCAACCAGGAACGCCACACTGTTGTTCACCAATGATTTGCCCTGAAGGAAGTCCCATTCAATCGTAGAAGCACCGGTAGGTCGATCGAGGTACAGGCCAGGTGTAAGACTTAGGCCTAGTTGTTGTCAACTACATATTTCAATCAACTACTGCATACAACTTCAGCAATGGTGACACTTTAGACCACCAAATTGAGTAGTTTAAAACTTTTAAATAACATTAAACACTGAGTAAAACTTATTTGAAGCCCTGCTTGAATTCAAAAACATTACATCAACAGCGACTCAAGCACGCCGTAACTTCCATCAACGACAACCCAGCACGGTTGCCAAACCAGCAAAGACCAATCCCTGATTGGTCAACAAAAATGGCAAGATGCCAATATGGGGAGTAAATACTAGTAATCAAGCACTAAAAATATTTTGAACAACCTATTTATAAGTTTCATGACCGCGATACGTCATCCCATGACACACCCTACTTTGCATTGAAGATATACATCTCAACTATTCCTGATTGAGTGATTTAACAATCTTTCTATTCGTTCTTTCGGCTCAAAGTAGCCAAAAACATCTCAACCATCGGGTGTTATGTCGTAGGATGATTCAGACTTTGCACGATCATGCCCGAATCAATTTCAGTTATCCGCCGCTGGGACACGGGACGCGGAGTGACAAAACTTAACGGAGGTAAGTTTCAAAAATACACTTAAACATTTGTAATTAAATTTTAAAAGTACTCCAAGATATAGAATAAAGGCTTATAAGCCCAACAAACGTCCATCTGTCCGATGGAGCATAAAACGCGATTCATCTGAAAACGCTACCTGTCGCCACTCAGTGGACGTCCAGCTGCTGTATTAGCGTGCAAATTCTAGCCTTCGTCGTCGATGAACAGCAGTCAGCATAGGTGCACGAATCAGGCGTCTGCTTCGGAGGGCCAGAAGCAGCAATGTTCGCTGAATAGTAGTTTGGGTGACACTTTTGGTAGCCCCTTGGTTCATTTTGGTGGTCAGTTGCTCAACGGTAGCCCGTCTATCTGCTCGAATGCATCTCCGCAACCATCGTTCGCCTCTGTCATCTATGGTCCGTGGTGCACCACATTTGCCACGTCGCCGATTTTGAACAGTCCCATTTTGCCATGCATGGTACACTTTTACCACGGCGGCACGCAAACAGTTCACAAACTCAGCCGTTTCGGAAATGCTTCCTCCCTTAGCCCGAAAGTCAATGATCATGCCCTTTTGGACGTCCGATAAATCGCTTCGTTTCTGCATTACGCCAACGATTGAAATGTTTGGCTAAGCTCTCACACACCCTTTATATACGCTCAACAGCACTGTACTGCCACCTGCCTTCTGTGATTGGTTATTTAACTCTGACGTGGAAAGTACATGGTGATCACATTAATGTGACTGGACTGTGTAAATGCATCGAATTATTAAAAAATATCAAAACTTCCAGTAAAATGTAAAATTAGCAGAAGATCAAACATATCGAAAATATTTATTTTTCCCCACGTTTCGTCCATTTCCCTAATTTTTTATTTGCTTGATTTTCAGATAGTTTTTCACACTTTTAAGAAAATTGCGAAACCCATGTAGGGTTTTCTTCTTTTAATATATTTATTATACTGGGCAACACCTGGTAATATTTTTTTATAAATTATTGCTCTTTGTTAATATTTAATTATCACAACAAAATCTTTTTCCACTGTTACAAATGAATTCTCAAACGCAACAATGCATTTTCATCAGCAACAATAATTGCAGACAACATTACAGTCATATGCCCAAAATTGGGACAGTTTTGAACTTTAGCCTTTAGTAGCATATTAATCATGTGTTTTTCCATTTGAGCGAAGCATTCTATTTTTAGGGTGTGCCTTCGTATTTCACCTCTGGACAAGTATAGTTGTGTAGATATGTTCCTTTAAAAATAAAACAAAAAACTGTTCATTGTCCCAAGTTAGGGATCCCCTCCCTAACTCGGGACACTTAACGTTTTGATCTTTTTTTTATTATGATATATGAGCATTGGATAATAGTTTGGAACCACAACTATCATTTTAAATAAAGAAGTTTATTTTATAACTCAATAAAGCAAAAACTGTCATTAGATAGAAATAATACAGGGCGTGTTTCAGAACTCTTGGGCAAAACTTTAAGGGGTGATAGTACGTATCACACAGGACAAACAATATATTGGCAAAAACAAGGGTCCCAAACGTCTTCCGAAGGAGATAGGCGCCATTAAAGTTTAATGTCCAAAATTTCAAATGATCATAAAAAACGGAAAAATTGGTCGATTCGTTTGCGGTTTTCGCTAAAATTATTCTTTTTATCAGCATTTTCTTGGAAAATAAATTTTGAAGATGTAATTTAAAAAATGCTGATAGAGAGGGAACTTTAGACTTTGCTGTAAACGAACATCTATTTTTTAAGGCTATTTTTAAATCTCATTAGATTATATCTAATGTTTGGCCTGAAACTTAAATTTTCAGTTCAAAATCAGAATCATTGGTTTTATAACGCAACATAACATGAAGAGGAACTAGAAGTTGCAAAAGGTCCAGAAGAAGTCGACCCAGTAGCATCTACTTCTGCATTTTGAGAAATTTGTTGAAAAGTTTAGGAAATTTCGTTGTTGCAGAATGGAATATGAGCTCAGGTCCTTTGGACCTTCTTTCCGATATCCCCCCTTCAAAATCAGAAGCTGGATCCGCCCTTGACCGATAACAAAGAGGAGGCAAGCCATGGCCGGATTAAGCCAGCGCGGGGCCAGTAGCAAATGTTTCCAAGGGGCTCTCGTTTTGT
The DNA here is from genome assembly GCF_026930045.1 of Uloborus diversus. Classification (NCBI taxonomy): domain Eukaryota; kingdom Metazoa; phylum Arthropoda; class Arachnida; order Araneae; family Uloboridae; genus Uloborus; species Uloborus diversus. The sequence goes on along the minus strand of NC_072731.1, from coordinate 86,732,168 downwards.
ATGATGATAAACAATCATGATGACAGGCGGTGCATTTATAATACCCACATACATACACAGGGGTGAACTGGCCAGGTCGGCTAGTCGGGGATTCCTGACTGGGCCAACCGCCGAGTGGGCCAGTTCAAACAAATTTTTTTATTGAGCTTATTACATTAAAATTCACAACTAACATTTTTAAAATGACAGTAAAAATTTTTTTTTAACCTTTAATTCGTTTACTCTATGTGCAGAAAGCGTTCGGAAACAGGTTTTTTTTCCCCACCATAAGCAGGGTCCACAGTAAATAGCCGAAATTCACATGTGCGAATGCTTTCCTCTCAAGTTTTAGAGCACTGTAGGCGGTTCCCACATTGAGGAAACGGGAGGGTGCCAGAGTAATTAGGATCCGACGCGGCCAGAAAAAGGGCCCGGGACGAAAAAAAAACCTTAAAAACTTCTATTTGTACGTATACTAACAAAAATTGAAAGGGCCTGCTCCATTAGACCGTGCAACAAATGCATGAGCCATGCTTTGGGGTGTTGATACATAAACAACAGCAGGGGCATGCATAGGAGGGGGACCGAGGGACACCTGTTGGCCGGGTTCCGTGTCTGAAGGAGGTCAGAGGTTATTTAAATGAAGGGTGAAATGTAGGAATGTAGGGGAAAACAAGATAGACAGAGGTCGGTAAAAGTCATTTGTGACGGGTCCCAAAACTTCAATGCACGCCCCTGTCATTCACTGGTTATAACAGATTCAACTAAATGCGGTCATTTGGCAAGATATTTCATTGGTCTGTTGTAAATTATCGGTATACGAGTATTTTCATCGCAGGATCGCTTACGGGAAAGCAAATCTGGACTACGATAAACTGAATCTGAAGCAGGACAAAATTTCGACTTCGAAAGGAGAGCTCCTGAACATAGGCGGATTTAGGAGTAAATTCCAGGGGGGAGGGGGGCAAGTGTTTTTTTTTCTTTTTGAGCAACATTAGCTGTAATCAGGACCAGATTTATACATAACAGGGTACGTACGGTATTTCAGATATGAGGTCCCTTTGTAGTCCTAAAGTCACCAACGATAGTCCTTTTAAGCGCCAGTGAGGACTTTTTTTTTCTATTTATTGCCAAAAATAGACATGAATGTTTGAAGAAAAACTAGTTCTATTTTGCAAAAACTGTTTTCAACAAAAATTTTCAAAAATATGCTTTACTACCGATTTTCAGGGAAACAGATAAAAAAATCATATTTATTTTTAAAAAATGCTTAACTGTTTTGATATTCTAGAGTAATAATAAATAGGGATCCTTTTGGTGACCAAACATGACAGATAATGATTTCGAACAAAAATGTAGATCCTATAAGCGAACAAACTTTGTTGTTCCCGATCGGGAACATTGGCTTGATCCAGTATACAAAACTGGGCAATTCAAGCCGCAGCGTAAGTTCTGTTACGCGATTAATGAAAGCCTCAGAATTGAAAACAATGTCTATTGATGCATTTAAATGCCGCGGGTGACATTTCAACCTTTCACTGTTCCCCTTTCCACCCCCTCCCCTCCCCTTTCGTCTCCAGTTTTAGGGTGGGAGTGATGTCAAAAAATCGCGTTGTACGTTGAAATGAAGATGTTTACAGCTCTTCTCTAGCACCCCGCTCAGGCTACAATCTGTTGGCACTAAGTTCCAATCTCTGGTCACACGAGACTTTCCAGAGGTTCGGCTACCAATCAATGATTTTACTTTTTGACCTACTTCCCCAGTAAAAGTCAGATAAAGAAGAAAAAAAAGCATAAAAGAAGGCTTAATGCATCTTTAAAATATTGCTAAAAAAAACAAAAAAAAAAAGAAATTAAAAAATAATAAAATACATTTTTAAAAATTAAAAATTGGAAAATAGGGTCTGTCGGTCTGTCTGCTCCCCCCCCCCTAATAACTTTTATGTAAATAGTCCGATTCAATCGATTTTTTTTTTTTTTTGTTCGAAAGATCTCGGCAAGGACTATATTACCATATTTCATTTTTTGATTTTAACAATTTTTCGTTCAATTTTCGACAGTTCAAATACAGTTAACATTAGTGCCAACAGGTAATTAAAGGCAAATATAAATCCCGAACTTGTATATAGAGGCGAATTTGCTGCAAACAAATTTTGTAGAAAAAGCTATTGAAGAAGATGTATAGAAAATATCTTTTTGATTTGAACAATTTTACGATTACTTTTGAACAGTTCAAATGCCCTGCCATTAGCATCTACAGAGAAACCAAAAGTCAATACAGATCCCGAACTAAAATGTGGATTTACTTCAAATGAATTTTGTTTGAATAGCTCCTGTTGACTAACTCCCGACCCCTACTCCTTGAATTTTAGACAGTCGACTCCGACTCCAACTCCTATACGCGAAAATTAGTCGGACACCGACTCCGTAGCTTTGGAAAAAATTAACATCATGTAATGTAATCGGTATCAAATTTTGAATGAATTTGTTTATAAATGTGTACTGATTTTTTTTCTTCTATTTTTATATATTTTGAAATATTTAATATTTGAAGTTGAAATATGACAAATAGTATCATGTATATCAAGCGTTTCTGCATAAATTAGAAACTGAAACCAGGGCCGTCGCCAAGTGCATTCGTTTGGGGGGGGGGGGTGTTGAAACTGATTTTGCCGACTGACTCCCGACATTTGCCGACAGATACATACGCACACAAGTAATATATATATATATATATATATATATATATATATATATATATATATATATATATATAGATAGGTAGATAGATAGATATAGATATATATATATAATATAAAATTGCCTTTGACTGGAATTTGTTACATATTGAAGTCTGGAACACGCATTGTAGACTAGCATTAGTAATGCTAAGGGGATGCATTAATTTCGATAAAAGTCAATATATACTGCTCTCCTTCGTAAATTTTCCGGAATTGGCATCCTAAAAAAGTGACTTTAGGCTTTGTTGTGTATATTTTAAGAAAGAAAGGGCGCAGGTTCCTTCCCATTACCTTTTTCGCTGAGGTCAATTTTGGACTTTATTATGGAAAGGATGGTTTTGGGTGCTTTTCTGTAAAGATTTCTTGAGACAAAGATTTATATTATCTTTGTTCACCCGAAGAAAAGGAATGGGGTGTTCGGGGGCCTTCCGCCGAAAGGTTTTCGGAACTAAAGTTTTAAAACCGCAGTTTTAGGCTATTTATTGGAGACTGTAGGTGAGAGGATAGGTACTGACAGATCATCAGTGGACAATGGCAGATTAGCTAGAAAAAAGGGAATGGCATAAACAAACATTCATGACCCTCGATTTTAAAAGACTTGATTGTTTAGGAAGTTTAGGAGGAATTATATTTACTTTTAGAGGAGACATAATTAGGAAATTCGAAAAAAAGGAAACATATTTTAACCATCCAAAATTTAAGTTTTACCCATAAGAATATTTCTACTTACAAAGAAAGTTTTCATACTACATGGTAAATTAATTATATTACATAAGCAAAGCATGTTTTTGTAAGAAAAAAATTGAATACCTTGTTTCTGATTGAATATTTCCATAGCGCACTAATAAGGTTAAAAGAATACAAATCAGGAGAAATGCATTGTATGCCGAGAAATAGAGTATATAATATGATACCATGATAATGAAAGGTTAGAAATAACGGAGTTCGGGAGGTTCTCCCCCTGAGAATTTAAAAAAATGTAATTCTGAAAATGAAATTTTAGACAACCTTTGACGATTTTAGGGTGAGAGCAGGCTCGGAAATTTTTTCGAAACCGAAGACTTAAGAATGCGATTTTAAGCTATCTTTGGATCCGTTAGGGGAAGGGATGGGGCCTAGGGGCGCTCCCTTTGAAATTTTGTGAAATTCAAGTTCCATAGGCAATCATAGACCATTATTAATCATATTAAGGAAAGAAGAGTTTAATGACATCTTTTTAGTGTTGGGGGAAACAGTGAGGTTAAAAGACACATCCCCGAAAATTTCTGAGACTGAAATTCGAAAAACGTATTTTTACACGATCTGTGATGATGTTCAGAGGCTGTCCCTCGAAAAACTTTAACATTTCTTTTCTGTCTCCGAAAATGGGGCTTTTATAAGTCCCTTGCTGATAAGAGGCCATATCTACCTAGTCGGAAACTAGGGGTCTGACCAGTGGGCCCAGCTCGAAATCAGACTAGTATAAATTTTATCAGTTTTATGGGAGGAAAGGGGCCCAGAAAGCAAACCAACAACCAACAAGGGACCCGCCTTGGGCCTTGGCTCTCGGTGGCCCTGCTTTCAAGCCTCCAATTTCGAACTATTCCCTCATCTTTCATCTCTACACATAACCTAAAACTTCGCTTTTGAAACTTCAAAATCAAAGATTTTCTTGAGACATCCGCCAAGACCTATATATTTTCTCAAACGTCATCAAAATTAGCCTCAAACGCGTTTTAGGATTTCAATTTTTAAAAAAAAATTTAGTTGGGGGTTTCCGAGCCACACGCTTTCCCAAACATCAAAGATACCCTGAAATTGCTCAAAATTTTGCCGAGATAAATTCTGAAACACCGCCTCTCACCTAATGTCTGCAAAAATTGTCTAAAATTGCGTTTTGAAAACTTCCAAATCCGAAAAATTTCTGGAAGAAACTCTTGACCCCCTAATATCAGCAAAAATAGTCCTAAAACTGATTTCAATTTTACAAATATTCCGAGAGGTACTCCAAATCCTCTTTCCGCATTACCAAATGTGGCCTAAAATTACGATTTTTACGTCAATTTCCCAAATAATCGCGTTCTGCTCCTTTTACAAGCCCCCTAGCATCTATGGCAGCAACTGAAAGTACTATTTTGACATTTAACGAGTGAGTATCAATTTAAAAGAACAGTATTGATGATTAAGAGCGTCAAAATGGTCTAACTCTGTCTGATGTCAGTACACAGTGAAATTCAAAGTCTTATTTATAAATAACTAAATAAAAAGAAAAACGAGAGCTATTTCAATTTTTAATGTTTAAAAATATTTTCTGAGCATGTTTAAGTGAATTATTAACATTATTGTAGGTGAAAACATTTCAGTATGTCTGTTTCCTAATTAAGCTTCAATCATATTACTCATGCATAGATTTTGCGGCTATTTATATCTTTTTAAAAATACCCAGATTCACAAATACGAGTGTATTGGAATTTTAAATTATTAATTAATAATTAAAAGCTACCAATTATTAGCATAATTCGTAATGAAGCCTTTTTAGAGATTTAATGAAAAATAATCCTCATATGAATAATAGCCCATGATCGAGTAACCCGCGTGTTTCAGCAATGAAACTCTCGCCATGATAATTTGATAATATATTTTGGTAATGTTTAACATGCAGGAAAAGGCTTTATCATATGACAAGGCTGAACTGGATTCGGTAACTTAACTGATTTACAGTCAGTTCAGGGGGATGAAGAAACGAGAAAGTGGTTAACTATGAACGCAATCTACTGGAATTTAGGGTTAATCCACTGGAGTTAGGGATAAAATTTCAACTATCAAAATATCACCAAACAGGCAATTGCTTCGTTGAAATGTAAAAGAAGAAAAGCAATTTTCACCCGTCATACCTTGACGGGCGACTTTCAAGTTAATGTGATAATCTCTTAAAGGTAAGAATCTGGGCCCCCTCCGAAACAGAATCTTTGCTACGCCACTGGGTTTGAGAAAGGGGGATCGAAATTTTCTCCCAGAAATTTTTCGAATTGTAGTTCTAAACATATAGTTTTAAACGTCAAACGATCATAAGTGATGTTAGAAAAATTGTGTATCAGCTGATTTCTCTCGAAAATGTTTGAAAATTGAGGTTTTAAAAATGCGGTGGTACGCCATCTTTGGTTAACGAGATTCAGAATCAGAGACTCTCTCCCGAACACTTTTTGAAATTGAATACCAAAAATCGAAGTTTCAGACGACGTATTTTGCAGTGATAGCTTAGATAATTTTTTACTCTTAAAAATCAGGAATCCTGAATGCCTGTATCCATCGATAACTTTTATTTAACTTTACTTTTTTACCGTTAGAGCGACTGGTATGGCTTTTCATTACTAAATTTTAAATATTTTTCTATATTTGAAACATAATTTTGGCGGTCTTTACTTTTCTCCTCTTTACTCTGATTTTCGAGATGATATCGTGGTTTATAAAAAAGTAGAAGTATAGATGTGAGGGTTGCCCCTCAGAAACTGTCTTGTTTACGTGAAATACACCGCCAGCTCAATCATTTCCAGCCGAGGACTGCAGTTTCGTGCTTATTAGCACTCATCAGCCCGGCATAGGAAAGTGACTGAGCTGGAGATGGAAAACCTCTTAAGGAAGCCAAGAGTGCGAAACAAACTGGTAGTATAGAATTAGCAGACCAGACGAGTGACCGAAGCAATGGTTCGGTTCAACTCGAAGATTGAACGCGAGGCAAGGTATATTCAGTAAATTACCGCCCATTAGCCAGGGCTAAAGCAGAAATACGTGAAATACACCGCCAGCTCACTTTCCTATGCCGGGCTGATGAGTGCTAATAAGCACGAAACTGCAGTCCTCGGCTGGAAATGACTGAGCTGGCGGTGTATTTCACGTATTTCTGCTTTAGCCCTGGCTAATGGGCGGTAATTTACTGAACTGTCTTGTTTGTTTATTTATCCACTTTTTTAAACTGAAGCTTGTCATGCGTTTCAATACCGCACTTACTACTTTTTTTTTTATTGGTTAAAAAAAGTGTTGGAAACGTATTTCAGCTGCCTTTAGTTTGGTAATTGTAATGATGTACATTTTTAAATGTTCCTAAATAATATTTCAAGATTGCATTTTCTTAAATTTTACAGTAAAAAAAAACATTCATTTGTTTTCTTTTTCTTTCTTTCTTTTATACTTTCAACACTGCGAATGTGTGACAGCGGCCAATAGACATCCATTTTTCCATCCCGGCCAGCATTCAATTCACAGCTTTTATTTTTCAATATTTTCATGAAAGATATGTAAAAAAGATAAGCTCAATATAAAACTTTGAAAAAATTACATTAAAATAATCATACCTCTTCTGCTGCATTTCAATAAGTTTTTTTCCCCTCAAACTAAGATCATATGCTTTCAGATTTTTCCTTCCTTGCCACAAGAAGAATTATTGCTCGTTCACTTGCAAAGTGAAATTCAAAATTTCAAGTAAACTTTTTTTGTGCAGTGCTAAATAAATAAAATAACTCTATGTAGGATAGTCATTCAAGTCGTCTGCTCTACTCCTTGATGCAGTCAGCATTGAAAATCAAACTCAATGCAACTTTTGTCATCAAGGCTCCACAGCGCCAATAACCATTTTCTCCTTTTGGCGCAAAGGTCACACAGCAGGGCTCCGGACAGACCGTTCAAAACTAATAGTCAGGGTGCCATTTCGAAAAGCTTGTTCCGAGGTATGAATAAAATGTTTTGACTGTTTTTGATAACTTATGTTATGTACATTTCAGATCCGATTGATGCCACTTTTCTAGAGTTGAGCATTTTGAGTAATTCAAGATGGCATCCAAGATGGCGCCCAAAACATTGAAAATTTTGTTATGAAGCAACATTAACTTTTAATATAGTTATACGGTCGAACCCGCTGTAGTGGACCGTCTGCGTACCCAGGGTTGTCCTAAAAAATGAATGTGACTGGGCGAATATTCGTCAACCCCCCCCCCCCCCCCCCGCCAAACACTTTTTTATAGAGTAAGTTGAACATTTAAAACCCCGAAAATCGCATTAACAAGCTGTTTAGGGCTTGTAATCGTGTGATAGAAAAGTACCGAAAGTTCCAACCTATTAAATGTTCATATTTTGGCTATTGGAAATTGTTAATTGACCCTCAAAACTAAAAAATTCACCATCGCCGAATTTTAAAACACCGTGGTTGATTTTTAATGAATTTTTAAAAATCTACGCGCAAAAGTGCGCTCTTCTGAAACGTCACGAGCCTACGTCACAGGGCGCGAATGGGCAGCCTTCCGCCGAAGATCCCTTGTTTTCGCTAGGGACATTTTGAGCGCGCTGATATTTTTATTTTTTAGAAATTCAATAATCCTTTTGAACACACTATGGAGGTCGGATTCGTTAAAGCACAATCTAAATAATCTTCCTCAAGTAATATCAATGATGATATTCGAATATTTACGAAAGGATGAGAGGTTTAATGTTCCAGAAACGCGAGGAGTTAAATGCGAGGAGATAAGCCTTTTACGTTTCGTCTTCGAAGTCGAATGCACGTTCTTCGGTTTCTCCCATGACATGGGAACCGGTTCGCTAGCGTTTCTCTCCTATCGGAAGAGCGCATGACGTCACTTCCTATGCCATTTGACGTCACAAGGGCTTGAACTTTAAAAATTAATTTAAAAAAAAAACTACTTATCGTATCGCAAAAATTTTTTCACCTATGGTGTTCATACATGTTACACTATCATATAAAAATAAAATTGAAAAATCGAAAACTACCCTATTGAACAAGTAATCTTAAATGTATGTTTATCTTACAAAAGCAAATCTAATGTTTGAGCATTTAAAAATTATTTTTGATAAAAAAAATAATGATAATAATATTTTAGAAACTAAATTATAATGCACCAAAAATTTAGTTTATGGCCTCTTCTCATATTTTAGTGCCCGGGGGCATCGCCCCGCTCGCCTATCTCTTCCAACGGTCGTGTGTGCACCCAGCAGTAAGTCCACTAAAACAGATGGTTTACTATAACCAAATCAGTATTTCCCTGCATAGTTTCCGACTGACTGCTGCCATCTTCAATATTGTAACGGATTCGGTGCGACTTCCACTTTCTTGAAATGAAGACACAATTCTTGATAAAAGCACAGGAAATTTATTTACACTATATACAGGAAAGATCGTCAACAACTGCTAAATTATTCATCAGCAATTAAGCAATTATCACACAACACCGTAAACTCAACGTTTACACACGTATTTACTTCCCAAATACGAAAACAACACAGCGAAACGCCTCGCAATAAACAGAGCAAAAATGCTCTCAGTTCGAAATCTCAATCGAAACTCACTCTTTATCCAGCGTAAAACCGTTTATATACACACCGAAAAGAGAGCACTCAAAGATTCCAGAAAATGCTACAACGTTCTACAACTACACTTTCATTGATAAAATCAGTGAATGAAATAAGAAAAAAAAAGAATAGGGGGTTGTATACTTTAGCCATATGTTAAGGGGTTGTATATTCATTACGGGAAACTATTTACAGGTTACGTTGCTACAATAATTACTATTTACAGAATTTGTAACATTGCCCCCTTCTCAAGGACTGCACGTCCCGGGCAGTACAATCCCCAGAAAGGGCGCAAACTTCTATCACAAGTTCACAAATACACACATTAAATAATAACCAATAATGCATAGGAAACACAATAATAACAAGAAATATTACTAAACATTAAAAGCAAAAAAAATTATCTACAACTTTTATGTTATCAACCATGGTTGTTTACGTAATACTCATGAACTATGGCCATAGTATGGGGCTAACCGATCATAATGTACAACCCTAGGTTTTGCATTAGGTGATTTTTGGATCCTCACTACGACATCATTCAGTCGGTTAAGGACTTTGTAGGGTCCATCCCAATGCGACTGCAATTTGGGTGAAAGACCTTTCTGTCGGATGGGATTCCATAACCAAACCTTGTCGCCTTCGTTGAATTCATGTCCAGTAGACCTTGTGTCGTATCGGGTCTTCATCTTCTCCGCCGCGATGTTGATTCGCTCTCGTGCGAAGTTATGAACGTCTTCCAACCGGGCCTGGAGATCCTGGATGTACTCCTCAGGCGATGCAGGCGCATCCGGAGGACGACCGAAGACGAGATCACAAGGTAGCCGAAGCTCTCGTCCGAAGAGCATCTGAGATGGGGCATATCCGGTAGTCTCGTGGATAGCACTGCGGTAGGCCAGCAGGAACAAAGGTAGCTTCTTGTCCCAATCCTGTTGATTCCTGGATACCATAAGCGAGAGATTATTTAGGATTGTGCGGTTAAATCTCTCCACCATGCCGTCCGATTGTGGGTGTAGTGGTGTTGTCCTAGTTTTCTCAATTCCGAAAATTTGACATAGGCCCTTAAACACAGCAGAGATTAAATTCCTCCCTTGATCGGAATGAATCTGCAAAGGCGTTCCATATCTCGAGATCCAATGTTGGACTAGAGTCTCTGCTACGGTGGTAGCTTCTTGATCTGGAATGGGATACGCTTCGGGCCATTTGGTGAAATAGTCGATGGAAACAAGAATGTATTTGTTCCCATCAGCAGTTCTTGGTAGAGGACCCAGGATGTCGATCCCAATTCGTTCGAAAGGAGCTCCAACGTTGTACAGATGTAGCTTTCCTCTGCTTCTTTTCTTCGGTCCTTTACGAGCAGCACAGGCGTCACAAGAATGGCACCACTTCTCCACGTCATCTTTCGCCTTGCTCCAGTGGCGGATCCACAGGGGGGGCGATTGGGGCGATCGTCCCCCCCCCCAACAGACTTCGTGTTTTTTTTTTTTACTATTAGGTTGCATACCAAAATAAATCGTTTTTGTTTGAACACTTTCTGAAGAATAATCTAATTTTTTTTCAAATTCAAAATTTATACATTAATTTTTTTTCATTTCAGCTCAAAATTTAAATGATAAATGTTAAAAATTGAAAGCGTATTTCCTTCTCAGCGTTTGTTTTATATCGTTCGAAGGTGTAATCATTCCTGCATATTTATAACTGGTGCCATACATACGTTTTATTTTTGCTCCAGGGGGGGGTATTACATATTCCCTTAATTTGCGGTTTTTTAGTTGATTGATATGAAAATACGGGCTTTTTTTCTCCTTTATCTATTTGATAAATTTAATTATTTTATATAAAAATGTGAGTTGATGAAGTCAGTAGCATTGCTACGGTGGCGCGGATGGGTTTGCCCCAGGTGGCACCCGAAATTGATCTTCAACTTTTTTTGAAAAATTTAAATGCTTCAATCCTAAAAAAAATTCCCCAACATTTCAATTTATATTAAAAATTATTTTGCAGGGCGGGGCTAAGCCGGGTGACACCCCCTAGAGTGTGACACTAAAATGAATATGAGAAATTTCGATGTTTCAATTCTGAATTTTATTTCCAACATGAAAAAAAAAATATTTTTTTTCTATCAAACATATTGGTCTCACTAGAAGGGCATTTGAGGCGGCTGGTACTCATATGGAGTGGGGCGGGGGGGGGGGCGGAGACACCCAAAACGCATGTAAGAGTTCCGGAAAAAATGTAAATACCAACAGAAATTCGCATATGTTTTATAATCTCTTAAATGCATTGGTATCAATACGAGGGAAACGTTTATTTCGGATGATATCCCTCGGGGGGGGGGGACACAATTTCGTTTTGTTTATGAATATTGTATGAACTTCGTTTCTTTCATAGAACATTGAATAAGGTTTTTTTTCGCCTTCGGTTGATGGGGAGGGGTGAGGGGTGATAGCCCAGATTACCACCCCGGTTGACATCCAAGTTTGCTACGCCACTGATTAAGTGTAATTTAACAATGCTGTAACGGAATATGGTTTTTTAACAGATCAATTTTTTTTTAATTGTTAAAAGATCTTTTCTGTCTCTTGTATTTCGCATTTCCTAGTAAAATCTTATTCAAACAAAAGTAAACTACACTTAAAACGTTTTATTTTGATCCTAAATTTATTTTAATACTGGTTAAATAGTGGAAAATTATGTTTTGTATAACGAAAATTAACCACTTTATTTGCTTCTGGTTCTATCATAAAAGCAATTTTTGTTACAAGATTTATTTCGATATCTTAAATCTTTATTTAAACTTTTGTTTCGCGTTTTTTACTGCCCCTATTTGTAGTTATAGTGAACTTTGGTAGTTGCTTGTTTTCATTTTTTCTGCAATCATTAGACATTATTTTTATTCAAAAATGTATTACCGAAGAGATTCATAGAAATGCCTCATAAATCCATGTCATATCGATCTCTGAAAATCCCACGTTACATTAGAATGGTATTTTTTTTTTCATTCCATAATAGGAAGAGAGAAAATATATAAAAAATGGCGATATAAGGGAATGTATTTCCTTTATTTGTAAGACTCAATTTAAAAGCTCATGAATGATCTTCGCAACGAAATAGCTTTTGTGCGTCCGATACTTTTGAGCGCATGTGAGAACGGATGGGATGGAATCATAGGCGGCTCGTGGGAGCAACTGCCCCTCCCTTTCAAAAACAAAGGGGCACTGCCCCTCCGTTTTTCTAACTTCAAAGTTATAGATCGACTGGAAAATGCTGGTGCTGATCGATTCACGTGTTTAAAGAAATAAGAATTGACTTAATAAGGGTACTTTAAATGTTTGTCACGTTTTTTGATGAAGATTAAGTTGGAGCTTTGAGTCGAAAGAAGGAAGTCTACTGTTGATATTTGTCTCGAGATTTCAGGTCGTGTCCCTAGGTTTTTTTTTTTTTTTTTTTTGAGACGATCATTTAACCAACAACAAAAATACCATAGCCCAATTTTATAAAATTTAAAATAAAATAATAAATAAATAAATAAGGGCGCTGCCCACATTCCCCCTCCCGTGACTTCTCTGACCCCTCCCCCCCCCCAAATTTTTTGTGGACCAATCGCCCATGGATAAAATCGCCCCCCCCCCCCAAAACAGGCCTCTGGATCCGCCACTGCCTTGCTCCAGAAGAAGCGCTCCCGAACTTTATTGAGGGTTTTCAACACACCAAAATGTCCTCCAGTCGCACTACTATGTATTTCTTTCAGAACATCTGAAATCCTTGATCGGGGAAGTAGTAACTGCCACCTAGACGTTTTGCCGTCATCAGATTCCCATTTTCGGTACAGTACGCCGTTCCGTAAATAGAGTGAATTCCATAAAGCCCAGTATCTTTTTGTTGCAGGACTAAAGATGGAAACGTCCTGCCAGCTAGGTCGCCGACTGTCACTCTCCATGAACTCCAAAATTGGTTTTATGTCGGGGTCTTCAAGTTGATCTTTTCGAACTTGGTTGTCACTCCATGGATCAGGTTCTGAAGATGTTGGAGTCACTGTCACCCAGTGGCGGATCCAGCCGATTGTTTTGGGAGGGGCCACCCGAAATTTTTGAACAAACTCCGAACTCCTCAGAAATTTTATTAAAATGAAGTTTTAAAAGCTCAATTTTCGGGGTATCGAGACATTAGGTGAGGGGGTGGATTTAGGAATCTCCCTCGAAAATGTTTCAAAATTTAAATTTCCGAGTAATTTTTGAAAATTAGAAAACTAAAACGTATTTTGTCTATTTTTGATGGTGTACGGAGAAAGGTATCAGGTTTCGGGCGCTGGCCAAAAATACTTTTTGAAAATAAAGCTTAGAAACCAAAATATTCTGTCATTATACATTTGAGAAGTTAGAAGAGGAGGGGTGATCTTCTCGAGCTTTTCAGTTGTCCAGCCTAAAAATGCACCTTTAGGTAATGTTTGCTTTTACATTAAAGGAAGTGTGAAGGTGCTTAGAATCCTTCCTTCCAGGAAATATTTTGCTTTTGAGGCTCTAAAAATTCGATTTTTAACTATATTTATACATATTTTACAAAGGGATGGAAGATTCGTGAGCTCCTCCAAAAACCTCCTTTTAAAGCTGTCATCACGATATAAACAAGGGAGGGAGGGGGTCCTATCAAAAATCGTTTGTAATTGAAGTTCCAAAAAATTTCATTTAAGTTGTTTTTAAGTAAGTTAAGTGATAAGGGCTGGATAAGCTAGTTTCCGTTGACATTTTTTCCAAATAAAAGACTTAAAATGCAATTTTTTGCTACATATCAAGGCATTTGTGGAAGAGCATGGGAAAGGGGGTTCTCCCCCTAGTTTCGAAATCAAAGCAATAAAAAGGAAAATTTAGGCTCTCTTTGGTCTTGTCAAAAATAGGTTTATTCTGAGAACAGCAGCATTTAGAGATCGTCCAAGTGTCTGTAGTTGGAATCAAGAAATGATGTAAAAGATGGAGAAAAATTTTGGAAATAAAAGTTTTGTTTTGAGGATAGGGACATAATTTATCTCCCAATTAAAGCCTATACTTCTTTTTCAGTAAAACACATGTGTTAAATTTTGTTATCTTCTCATAATATTTTTTCTTTTCTTTTTTCTTAAAGAAATTCCTACACAATCACAAGGCTTTGGGAGGGGCCATGGCCCCCATGGCCCCCCTCTAGATCCGCCCCTGCGTGTCACCTGATAGGCAGTAGGGCTAGTCGTTCCATACTGTTTCTCGATTCGGGAACAATAATTGCAGTTCTCAGGACAGGGTCTCCTTGATAAAGCGTCTGCATTACCGTGAGACAACCCTTTTCGGTGCTTGATCTCCATGTCATATTCCTAGAGCCGCTGTATCCACCTGGCTATCTGGCCTTCTGGATTCCTGAAGTTCAAAAGCCAAGTTAACGAGGCATGATCTGTCCGAAGCAGAAACTTTCGGCCGTAGAGGTAATGATGGAAGTGTTCTACAGCTCTCACTATGGCCAGTAACTCCTTTCTGGTGACGCAGTAATTTCGCTCCGACTTTGATAAACATTTGCTCCAGTAAGCGATGACATGTTCATTGCCGTCAATTTCTTGGGATAAAACAGCTCCGATGCCCTCGTGGCTCGCATCAGTGTCCAGGATGAAGGATTTTTCAGGCTGAGGATAGGCGAGGATAGGCGTTGATGTTAAAGCCTCCTTCAGTCGTAGAAATGCATCTTCGCATTCTTTGGACCATTCAAACTTTTGCTTGCTCTCCGTCAGCTTATGCAAAGGTCGTGCAATCTTGGAAAAACTCTTCACAAACTTCCTGTAGTACGTGCAGAGCCCCAGGAAACTTCGCAGCTGATGAATGTTTTCGGGACGACTCCAACTCTTGACCGCAGATACCTTCTCTGGATCGGTTTGTACACCCTCAGAAGAGATGATGTGACCAAGGTAGTTCACTTTCCGGCGGAACAAATTACATTTGGACGGGCTTAACTTCAGATTGGCTTCCTTAAGCTTTTGCAGCACCTTCCTAAGATTTGCCAGATGTTCTTCGAAGCTGCGTCCCACGATGATGATATCGTCTAAGTAGACCAGACAGGATTCGTAAGAAAGTCCTCTTAACACTGTCTCCATAAGACGCTCGAACGTAGCTGGTGCATTGCAGAGGCCGAAGGGCATCACTTTAAACTGCCATAAGCCTTGTCCAGTTGTAAACGCTGTCTTTTCTCGGTCCTCAGGGTGTATCTCAACCTGAAAGTAGCCGCTCTTCAAGTCCAGGGTCGAAAACCACTTGTGTCCGGAAAAAGTGTCCAAGGTGTCGTCTATCCGTGGAAGAGGGTAACTGTCTTTCTTGGTGATTTCATTCAGCCGTCGGTAATCGACACAAAATCTGGTGGAGCCATCTTTCTTTCGGACTAAGACGATGGGAGAAGCCCAAGGACTGGATGAAGGTTCGATGACATCATTCTCCTTCATCTCTTTCAGGAGGGTCTCAACTTCTTCCTTCTTGGCGAATGGTAGTCGTCTTGGATGCTGTTTAATAGGGGGGTGTTCTCCAGTGTAAATCCTATGCTGCGTTAAATTCGTCCGGCCCACATCCTCCGATGTAGATGAAAACAGATGCTTGAAGTCGTCCACCAATTGTTCTGCAGCAGTTCTTTGATCTTTCGATAATGGCGCACTCCCAATTAACTTCGATGTCAAGGACTCAGAAGACACAGTCTCGGGGGAATTGATTCTTCTAATGATGCAGTTTACTGGAGTACAAGTTGCCAACACTTCACCTTTTCGGATATTTCCTTGGCCTTTCACTCACGTTGGCGACTCTCACAGGAATTACATCCTTAGAAAGGTCCACAAGCGTAGATGCTACCAGCACTCCTTTTAGGCTATTGCTTAGGTTAGGGTATTCAGTGAGTCCAAATCGAAAACTATTGCTTTCTTCAAGGGAGCCAGGTATTAATGATTCTGACCTTGAGGGAATCGATAAATCTGTTTGGGCTATTATTTGATGAGCGGATTTTACATCACTTTCTGCAGGGAAAACGGCTATGTCTTCTCTCATCGAGTGCAGTTCATTAGTCTTGAAGTCGAGAGTGAAGTCATATTTCTTCAAAAAGTCCAGTCCGAGAATGAAGGGGTCCGTGATATTAGCGACGAATGCCGTATGATGGTAGGTGACATTCCCAAACACTATTTCCAGGTCCACTTTACCGTCAATCTCGATTTTGTCACCTGTCACAGTCTGGAGTCTTACGCGTGGCGACAAAGAGTTCTATAATAGGGTAGAGACTGAATCTGGCAACAGTTCCATGTTCCAGTAAGGGGAAAAATTAGAGTGGCAGAATACAAAACATTGTATTGAGTTCGAGTCGACTAAAAGATTTTTATTCTGCTTTTCGCCTTTGTTTATGTTTTTAAAATGGTGAAATCTTGTTCATTATGGTTGCACAAACAGAGCAACCGCACTCAATCAAAGTTTAAACATTTTTAGATGAGCAATTAAAAAAAAACTTTATTCATGCTTGTGTTAGTGTTTACAAAAATGAATAATTTTGCATTTGATAAAAATATGTTTCAAACTATTATCGAACTCTATGATAACAGATGGCTAGTGAAATATGTGGAATTAACTTTTTATTGGTGATGTGATTTAGTAAATCTGTCCGAAGTTTACTCAAAGGCAACACAGTATTCTTGTTGGATACTACATACAGAAGTAATAAATAGTGCAAATAAATTTGTTTCATGTTATTAAAATTAGAGGATCATCTTACTGACTGTTTGTTTTGTTAAAAATAAATGTGACATTGTAAATAAAAAAATGATGCGCAAAAGTTTTATTTATTTTTTTCTTATGAAGCAGAGTTGAGTGATTTAAATCAGTTGATTTAAAAAAAAAAATCATTGATTCGCAAAAATCATGATTTTTAAAGATAAAATTTTTAAAAGTTCAAAAGGCTGAGTTTGATGGACATGAAGTTCAGAGTATTTTTATTAGAAAAAACAATTAACAAACAAACATTAGTTATAAGTACTCTTACTAAAAGAAACAAAAAAAATCATATTGTTATTAAATAAATTTAATTGAAACCCAAGAAAATATTAAAAAAAATCATAGTAGCAATTAACATTAAAAAAGAAAGAATTCGCAAAATATTTTTTTTTAAAGACTTACAAATAGCATTATGCTGTAAAAGTTTCAGTTTCTTACTCAAATTTTAAGAGAGTGCTCAATTTAACATTAGTCGTAGCATGGAAAATGTCACAAATTTGGAAACATTTAATTTCCCCAGCTGTGTCTTTGTAAATAATTTTTTTTTGCTATGTATATGCATATTACTTTTGTATATCGTAATATGTAGCATTGTTTTTTCAGTTCAATGTAATTTTTAACGCCCCCCCTCCCCATACTTACGATGTTTGGGGAGAGGAGTTGAGCACCCCTCTTTCAGTTGAAATAAGAAGTCACAATTCTTCCGGTATATTACTATCACACAAATCTAAAAATATTGACGGGTGTCCTGTTATCTAGGAGAAACTTTTTTTTAACATGTATTTTTGAATTACCCTAGTTAAGCTATTTACTTATTCACTAAAAAATAATCATACAATCCTGCTCAACTTACAGTAAGTCAAAACAGTGAAAAAAATATGCATGCGTCTTATAAGATAAGAATTCTGAAAAACAGTCTTCTTTTCAGTCTTTGATGAGTTTTATTAAAATATTTAAAATACAAGAAGCATATGGTTTCCTTTTTTTCTTCGTGCATTTTATTTCAGGTGTTATTTTTCCAAAAAAAAAAAAAATAAGGAAAGTAATTCAATGTTTTGCGCTATTTTTATTCTCTCTCAGTTTATGTAATTCCATAATATTTCCTTTTTTTTTTCTTAGAAAAAAGGAAGGTGTTATTTATTTTGATTGTAAAAAAATTTCTGGGAAATACACCCATATGGATATGGGACTTTATATTGTAGCAAGATTTTATCAAGCTCTGATGTGTAATTATTTTTTACTGATTTCTGAATTACTCAAACTTAGATTTTATGAATTTTTAACAATATATAGGATAAGAATTATCTAATTTAACATCTAACTTGGGCATTTTAACTTGTTAATATCAAATACTATATTTAAATAAATTTTAAATTTCAAAAATTCTATTTAAATCAAAAAAATCCGATTTAAATAAAAACATCCGAGTCTTTATATATATATTTTTAAAAATCCTGATTTTTATCAACCCTGTTATGAAGTAAGATCCAACAATTTAAAGACTATTTTATAATCTGTTTAATAAAATATGTAGAGTTTTTTGTTGTTATTGAGCATTGATTAAAAAGTTCCCGATTTATCTGTTGAAAATCACTGTATTCTGTCAGTGCATTATGTTTTTATACATCATTCATTAAAACTTTTTATACAGTTTAACCTCAAATTATTTAACAAAAATTCCCAACAGATTCCATCGTTATTTCCGTTTGAAATTGCATTTGAGGAAAAATACCAGCAATTTGACGCAGTAAAAAACATTTATCGCCGCAGTACGTTTCATAACGAAACTACCGTTTTTGCCACTCTAATCTCTCTCAAACCGGTCTCCGTGCTTGGTCATGGCGGCCAATCGAAGCAGTATACGAGTCGTTCCTCTACCCTATTATAGAACTCTTTGCGTGGCGATGTCCACAGCAGTTTCAATCCAAATTCACGAGCCACATCTGTCCTAATGATTGTCACATTGGCTCCAGTGTCGACAATCAGTCTGCAGGGGTTCCCATTTACATGTGCATAAATGAAAAGTCCATCACTGCCACTACTAGAAGAGGAAATCTGCAGAGCTCTGGTGGTGGTGATTTCCTTCCCTCGCGTAGCTTGGCGAGCCGGACAACTCCTTCGCAGGTGTCCTTCACTACCGCATTTCCAGCACTTCTGCTCTTGTTTCTTTTGGGCTGTTATGCTGTTCAGATGTCTTGCCAAGTCACCGAGTTGTCTCTCAAGTTCAGCGAGATGGGACGACCTGGAATCAGACTCATCAGCTTCCAGAGTTCGGATGGGATGGCGACCCACACGGGTTGCTTGCTGGGCGGCCTCCAACTTCATCGCATACACAACAGCAGAACTCAGGTCTTTGACATCCGCCATCCGTAGAGCTTTCTGGATTTCCGGATCTCGAACCCCGTCGATGTAATAGTTGAGTGCCAGGTTGTCTCGAACATCCGCAGGACAGTCGCAAAAAGCAAGATGAGACAGTCTCTCGACGTCCGCCGCTAGCTCTTGCAGGGTTTCCCCGGTTTTCTGGAAACGGGACTTCAACTGGAGTCGGCTGAAATCTTTCTGGCACTTCTCACCGAAGCGAAGCTCCAACGCAGATGTGAGGGCGGCGAAATCCAGGCGCTGGCTGGCCGGAAGGGTCTGAAGAATGTCCGCTGCGTCACCTCTCAGGGATGCTGCAAGATGGCAGGCCTTGGTAGCAGAGTCCCATCCGTTCGCTTCCGCCACTATCATGAACTGAGTTTTGTAAACCTTCCACGAAGTTTTCCCATCAAATGTGGCAAGTTTAATGGACGGTCGAGCAACCGATGTGGGAGCGCCAAACTGTACAGAGCTGCTTTCCGCGGTCGCCAATCTCCTTTCCAGGTCTTTAAAGATGTCTTCTTTAAGTTGATGAAATTTTCTATCTTCTTCTTCCAGTTTATTTTCTACAGCATTGCATCGGCCTTCAACGGAACTTAATTTTTCTTCAAATTGCTCTTCGATTTTATTTTCCACTGCGATGAATCGGCCTTCAACTGCCTCAAACTTTCCTTCAATAGCATCAACTCGATGCTCTATCTCATTAAATTTATTTTCCATCAGTCTTTACCGAAGTAAGATTGTTTTTAATTTCCTCTTGGTTTGAAACTAGGTCATTTTTCAGCACCGTTAAATCACTTTTCAATTGGTTTTGATTAGCCGCCATATCATTTTTTAATTGTTCTTGAGTAGCTGTAAAACTTGCAGTCAAGTCACTTTTTAATTGTTCTTGATTAGCCGCCATATCACTCTTCACAGAGGTGATTGCGTCAAGAAGTTGTTTTAATTGTTCATCCATTGCGCGAGTAATCACCATAAAATAAAGTCCTAATTCAAAAAAAGTCTTTATGAAAAAATGTCCAAAGTCACACTTACTCCAAGAAAGTCCAGAAGAAGCCCCACGTTGGGCGCCAATTGTAACGGATTCGGTGCGACTTCCACTTTCTTGAAATGAAGACACAGTTCTTGATAAAAGCACAGGAAATGTATTTACACTATGTACAGGAAAGATCGTCAACAACTGCTAAATTATTCATCAGCAATTAAGCAATTATCACACAACACCGTAAACTCAATGTTTACACACGTATTTACTTCCCAAATACGAAAACAACACAGCGAAATGCCTCGCAATAAACAGAGCAAAAATGCTCTCAGTTCGAAATCTCAATCGAAACTCACTCTTTATCCAGCGTAAAACCGTTTATATACACACCGAAAAGAGAGCTCTCAAAGATTCCAGAAAATGCTACAACGTTCTACAACTACACTTTCATTGATAAATCAGTGAATGAAATAAGAAAAAAAAGAATAGGGGGTTGTATACTTTAGCCATATGTTAAGGGGTTGTATATTCATTACGGGAAACTATTTACAGGTTACGTTGCTACAATAATTACTATTTACAGAATTTGTAACAATATATTTGATAATTGTAACCTTATTCTCAATGGAAAATGTTTTGCGCTTTACAGAATTCAAAATTTATACATATATTGTCTGAAATCGATTCTAAGATAATGAGAAGAGAGTTACTGTAAAAACGGGGAAATTCATAGACTGTTCTACTTTCCGATTTTCAAGGGTTGATTTGAGGGAACAAAAGGGTTCTGACAAATTGCTTTTACACAAAGAAGAAAGTAACAGAAGAATCAGTCGTGATGTTGTAGATAAGGAGAAGTTAAGGAGAAAACTGGAATTGTGTATTCAGCCTTTAAATCCATAAGAGCATCCTCAAGGATTGGTAAACATTGTATCTGCAAAAATTATAGCATCTAAATCAGTTAATGTGGACAATGCTTATGAAATGGCTAAGATAGCAGTACATAATTTTCAAGAAAGTCTCCCAAGTGTATTTCATGTCAGTTAAAAAAGAAATTTGTTGTACGCATGGATGAGGATAAAGAGAGTAGCAAAATTTCAACCGCGTTACAGATGTACGCTTCTCTTTTTTATTCCAAAATTATTGCTCTCCAAGCAAACAGAGATATAAAAATGAAAGATGTCTTAAAATATGAATTTTCTTCTGTGCCTCCATCTATGTTTAAAGACGATGGAAACATGAGAGAGGTTGTTGGTATGTCTACTTTAATGAACATTATGAGTGTGTTGCAATCTAATAGAAGAAGTAAGCTACCGACACTAATAATCGTTGACGGTTGTGCATTGGCCTGTAGGAGGGTCTCTGTATGATTAACTGAAAAATTTCCTTGAAAAACTCACTGACATGTTGAAAGATGCTCATGTCCACCTGGTTTATGACAGATACTATGACTACAGTATCAAGAGTGCAACAAGAGCCAGTCGTGGGAAGAAAGTATCAAGGAAGTTTGTGCTAACTGAAACGATACCACTTCCCCCACAAAATATAACGCTGTCCAATTACGACTCCAAGCGCCACTTGATATACAGCTTTTATGTAACTTCATTTCTCCAAATGTTTGTAATTTGAGAAGTGTTTAGTTGTTACTGGACAAAATACTAAGCCATTTCAAGTACATAGGGCAACCTCAGTCAGAGAACTGATTTAAAAACAAAACACGAAGAAGCAGACAGTATAATGATCTAGCACAGCTAGTATCTGAAACCAAAATGAAAGAAAATTAAACTGTTCATGTTATATGTGACGACACTGATGTATTCGTGTTACTGTTATACTTCTACCATCGACTAGGTATGAAAAATGAAGTGTGTATGATATCGTTAAAACCAGGAAGGGCATCAGTAGACATCAAAGAAACAGTTTCAAAATACAAGGATATAATTTTAAGTTTACCGGCTGCTCATGCCCTGTCTGGCTGTGATTCTATTGCTCCACTCTATGAGATAGGAAAGAAAATAGTTCTGAAGTGTCTTCAGGCTGGTAAACAGTTAGGAAAATTGGGCCATAAAGAGAGTTGTATGACAGAGGTAATTAAAGAATGCACGGCATTGTTTGCTTTTGTTATGGTATTGAAGGTGCTACTGATATAACAGAAGTAGGAATTTCTCTTTGGGCAAAAAAAAAAATTGGTCAAGCACAGCTACGAGCTCCTTCAATTGCTTCATTACCACCCAATAGGGACTGCTTTGCCGAAAATGTAAAACGGGCTCACTTTCAAACTATTTTGTGGTTATCTGCAAACAGTCCATTATTTCTTCACCCAGATCCAACATCATTTGGTTGGCAAGAAGATGAAATCGACAAAGTTTTTCCCATTGCCATTCCACAAAATACTCCAATTCCTCCAGACTACATTATAACAATGACGAAGCATTCATGCCGATCTAAACATTCCTTCATAACTATGAGATGTAGCTGTAGGGTAAATAATATTTCATGTAGTATATAATGTGTCAATGCTTACATGAAGGGGAAAGGTGCTGCAATCCAAATACCAATATAGCTCGCATTGTAAATGAAAGTGACTCTGAAGAAGAATTTTAGCTTGATTTGTACTTTACAACTATGTAACCTTGAGCTCCAGGTAACAATATCATATATATCTTTTTTATATCAACTTCAGTACTATCCTTTAAACTGCAACTTTAGAAACTAATCCTTACTGTTAACATTTGAAACATAGTTTCTTGATTTCTTATTCAACGCATTACAATATGTTTTTGTCAACTTGACTCAATAAAGCTTTAAGTCAACACGCTTACATGCATTTTTCACGAAAAATGACGTTGTATTCTGAATCCTCGACCTAAAAAACATATAAAAAGATGTATCACATGATAAAATCGCTCCAAAACTAAATTTTCACCTTTTTGAGCGCCATTTTGGACGCTATCTTGAATTACTCAAATTGCTCAAATCTGACAGAGTGGCATCAACCGGATATAAAATCTACACAACATAAGCATTCAAAAACAGTGAAAAAATTTTATTCATACCTCAAAACAAGGTTACCCTATTTTTGAGCATTTGGCGCCCAGACTATAAAAACGCAAACAAGAACACAGTTGATCTAGGATTTCCTTAATTTTTCCTCGAGCTCCTAGTTCCCCCCCCCCCCCCCGAAAGGTCCGACATTTCTGTGTTTCTAGTGTCAAACGGGTCTTTCTTATGATCCCCCACACGACTACGCCGTCTCGGCGGCGACCTTTCTGAGTACTACAATTGACGGACAAATGTCCTGACACTTGTGTGGTCGACAAATTACCGCAGCTAGTAAAATACTATTTCGATTTTTACTCGTTATTCGTAGAAAAATTGGAAATAGTGCTCAATGTGCGTTCAGAAGTTTGTTTCAAAAACAAACACTTATGAGTACAAATGTGACTTTGTATTGCAATATTTTCACTATCTTTCTCTCTATTTTAATTTGCTTTAGTTTCGGCGTCCCATGTATTTTTTCCACTATGAAATGGTTTTTATTGATGATACAATTTCATAAATGTGTCGACGGCCAGAAGCTATTGTATTTTTAAACTAAGAATTTCCCTGGGTTTTTCAAGTAATGTTCTAAATAATTTTCTTTAAAAAAATGTTTGAAACGTCCATCTTGATTGCTCATAGTTTGGTAATCTTAATGTGCAATACAGTAGCTGAAACTGCAGACTGATCCTGTGGCCTCAGCAACATATTCTTATTCGGCAAAACTTGTATGATGATTCGGCAATTTTTGGGACATTATTGCTTTTTTTTTATTATTATTCCTGAATTTTCCTTCTCATGTGTGCATTGTCCCATATTTTATTCGGCAAATTGAGAACTTCTCTCAAATTGAGAATTTTCCAAAAATTTAAGCTAGGAGCGTCAATGGAACAGTGTTGGCAAAATCAAATTTTGTTCATATGAATGTCGGCAAATTGGAAATACGGTGCAATTAGCAGTTGGTGAGTTGATTATGTCTTTCAGAAGAACAGTCGTCAGTATGATCACAGGATGCACTAGACATGCCTATACAAACTAGACTAGTATATACATGTTTTTGATTTATCTTTCATTATTAAAAGACATTACTTTGCACTCAAATATTTTGAATCTAGAATCAATTGAAAAAGCAAAAATGCCGACTCTATAGATGAACTTTCTGAGGGGATCGATGCATTATTGTGTCGGCAAAACGAGCTGTCGCAAAGTAAGCAATCGGCATAGTGAGCAGATGAAAAAAATGTTCGTGTCTGCGATATGAATTCATCAGAATGAACATGAAGCGCAGTCAAACATGGTACATACCCGCACAAACTTCTTCATGTTTTCTTTCATCCCGTAAATGCTTATTATTAATTATAAATCTGTGTATATGTGTATTATACATATTTTTAAAAACCAAACACTTCGTGTCGTGAATGCTGAAACTAATGAGTCAAAAATGGTGAATTTGATGATTAGGCACTGGGCAGTGCCGTATTGACGCACTCGGTAAAAGAAGCGTCCTGAAGATGCACGCTCAAGGAAGGGAACAGTCGGCGAAAGAATGCTGAATGATCGTGTTTGCTGTACGTAGTGTGAGCAAAATGAAAATGAATGTAAATAAAGATCCTTTTCATTATTTTCATTTGCGCAAAGTACCCAAAAGGTTAGATTTTTGCAACTTTGAAATATGAAAATAACTTTAAAAAAAAATCAACCAATAAAAGCTTTAAAAATCCGAAACATTGAAAATGCCGACTTAAACTGATTTTGCCGACTGGATAAAATCTCTGGGAGGGTGAGACCCCCCCCCCCCCCTATGGCGACGGTCCTGACTGAAACTAAAGTAAGCGTTAAGCATAATCGATTAAAAGCCTTAGTGAACAAACTTAACGTAAACGCCAATGTTCCCAAACGGGAACATGCCCAAAATATTAGATATAATTTTTTCTTCGAAAATTTCTTCTTGCATTGTTTAAAGGGATGCCTAACAGTCCTACTTTTATTAAGCAATTCAATATTTTACACATGGAATATAGAGCGGCGTATAAAGGGTAAGTCAACAATTGAGGACTTTGAGGCAAGAACCAGTTTAGTCCAAGCTTTTCTTTTTAAAATTCATTTTTGCGTGTAGCCAGTGGCTCGGAGGAACAGGAGGGGACGACCCGCACTTTTTTATCATCAAGGATTGCCTGAACGTTTTTTAGATTTTAATTCGAAAAAAATTCTGGGAAGATCACCCGAGCATCATCAATGATAGATTAAAATGGTAATTTTTAGACTTCGGTTTTGAAAAATTTCCAGGGGAGATCCTGCAAACACGGCCCGGTCCTCCTTCTTATAACTTCAAAGAGGGCCGAATTTGTGTCATTAAGATTAAAATTTTGGATTTTTTTTCCAGGAAGAGAACCCAATTGCTTCACCCTTCTTACATCAGTAAAAATATGTAAAAATGAGTTTTTAAGACTCCAATTACGGAAGTAGAACGGAAAGTTCGGGGTAAACCTCTGAATTTTCCTTTGAAATCAACAAAGGAAGTCTAAAGTTGAGTTTTTTTCCGTTCCAAAGGGGAACCTCCGAACTCATTCTTTCCCCATTAAATCATTCAAAGATATCATGAAATGGTGTCGGAACTATAGCCTAAAATTGATTTTAGTTTCAAAAAAAAAAAAAAATTGCCCAGAGGAAACTAGTGTTTCCCCCAGACCAAAAAAGGGGCAGTGTGCTTTCAGATAAAAGGGTACTTTTTTAAAAGAAGTTTTGTGAAACACAAACGGTGCTTCTTTTACTTTTTGGTTTTCTAGGTACATACCAAGTTCAAGTGTTTTCGAAAGTAAGTATTTTTAAAATACTGAAAGGCTCTTTGATGTTTAGTTTTAAAGGTAATGCAAAAAACATTCAGGTACATTCTAATCATATTCTTGTGGATGACTTATTGAAAAGAGAGAGTAACGTTTCAAGGACAGGCTTATGTGAGATTTTTTCCCTATTTTACAAAAAATTCGCTTTTGTGCAGTTTTGTTTAAAATTTTAAGGAGCAAGAAGGGTTGATCAAGTTAAGAATCAAAGGCTAGCTTAAAAGCGAAAGGGCATGGCGCCCTCCTAAAAATCTTGGGGGAAACCCTCAGAAAACCTGTTTCCTTTCCTTTCAATGTTTTCAAACATTTTATGAGATTATGTTTTTAGAATTTCAATGTCGAAAAATTCCGAAGGAAAGTTGCCGGATTCCCTATTGTAACTAAATGTAGTTTGAAATCGGGTAAAGCATACTTCAGTTTTTAAATGCTTCCAAATGAGATCACTGAGCCTCCTCTTCTCTCAAATGTGACCAATAATAGTTTTACGTTTTTTAATAGTTCAAAGTCAAAACGTTTTCATAAAGAGCTTCCGATGCTTCCCTGTTCCATTAATTATACCAAGGATAATCTAAAATTGCATTTCTAAAACTTTCCATTTCGGAGAATTTCCGGGAAGAGCCCTGGACATTCTATTGTTTTCAAAGATAGACTAAAATAGGCTTCAATTTAGAAAAAAAAAGTTATAAAAAAGAAATCGTGGGAGAACGCTTCTTTTCCCTCTCCTCAACATTACCAAAAATTGCTGTTTTTCACATCAACTTTGAAAAAAAATTTCTGGGGAAATTTACTTGATTTCTCCCTTTCCTCGTGTTAGTATTATGTTGTCAGTATAGAAGCCTGAAGATATGCCTTTTCAGACTTACTACAACCATTAGTATCTTTCTTTGATGGTACATAAAAAAATGTGTCATTGATAGCTTTATTTTACATTTCACAATTTTCTTTTTTTAGAACTTTAAAACTTGATTTAGAAACTTAAAGGAAAATAGAAAGTAGAGGAAGTTTAATGTCTTTGCTGGTCTCAGAAGAATCGAATTCCGGTTCTGGTTAATTTAACTTTTTTAAATTACAGAGGTGGGCCAAAACCAACTGGCTGTTGCTGATTGGGCCAAAGTCAGCCAGTCAGCCCCTGTCCTTATCACTTGTAGCTCCATGGTTTTCTCTTTTCACAAGCAACTGATTCCACGCTCACAATTTTCCAACTGTTGTTCAATGCACGCTCCACACTTTTCGCCAGTTCGTGTCTGTAAGGTGATCCAGCCATGATGGAAGTCTTGGCAATCTTCCGGTCATGATTGTTCTTTTTATTTGCAATAGTGGGGATTGAAGAAATTTCATATGGACTAACGTGTTTGGATGTTGAAGTTCGACTACTTCTTAGTTGATTCAGGATGCTGAAATCTGGATGTTTACTTGCCAAAGTCGAAAGTTGATCCCTTTTGGGTGGAGAACCAGTTAAGTTGACAGAAGATGCTGCAAAAAGTGCTGAGATGCAAGTTTTATCAGCTCCTTGTTCTGCAGCAAAAAAATCACTATCTGAAAAAAATATGTTTGTCAAGAGGGTATAAACTAGTTGTTATTAAGCCATTAACAGCAATTTCTCCAGTTTTTCTTCTCCTACTTTCAAGTATGCTTTTTCAAAGAGCTCTATCATATCAGTAGGTGTGACAGGACATTTAGAGCGTCTTAACCATTTTCTTATTTCCTCACTGTAGTGAGCCTTCTATGGACCCATAAATATGATTATATTAAGAAAAACTTTCAAGTATCCAAAACAGGCTACCATTGGTGGTCTAAAAACGGGATAGCCCGTTTTTAGACCATGCAGTACTTTAAGTTTATGGTGTAATAAACCATTACTAAACAAGCAAATATTTCAAATTAAGTACACTGAAAGAAAGCCCATATAATCTACTTTGTTTTAAGATAAAAACCACTTACTTCACTGTACAAATTAGAAAGATATAAATTAACTTATACAAGCTTCGTAAAGTTTTGAGTTCTTTAAAAGCGAGTGTTTCTTATGAAACAGTTTTTGACAAAGCGCGTACTTTAGCTACCAAGGTCATTTGCTCACATGACACTTTTGCCTCTTCCTGTTGATTCATACCATTTTTGCGACTGCACACAACCTCCTTCTCTCATTTTCTGTGGCAAGCCCGTATTTAGACAACTTGCTCTACATATTTTATGGGACCTATTCTAGGCCTTATACATCAATTTAAGTAAAACTAGTAGAAAAATATTTTTTTAAGGACAAGTTTTACATCACAATTATGATTTTTATACAAAATTTTACTGTTTATTGCTCAAAAAAAAAAAAAAAAA
The DNA here is from genome assembly GCF_026930045.1 of Uloborus diversus. NCBI lineage: Eukaryota > Metazoa > Arthropoda > Arachnida > Araneae > Uloboridae > Uloborus > Uloborus diversus. The sequence continues at coordinate 86,703,814 of NC_072731.1, read as the reverse complement.
AAAATATATTTACCACTTTATGAGCTGGAAAAAAAAGCTGTATAATATCTTGCTGTGACACTTGGCTGTAGTTTAAGCCAATTTTTTAAAATATAAGCCCATTATTTAATTCAAAATCTTAAGCGTAGCAAAATATTAACTTTGATTGAAAAGATTGAAAAGCGATAGATAAAAGCGATAGCAAGGTAAATTGGATAAAAATGAAACAACGTTTAAAAGCACAGAAAGGATAAAAAGTTTATAAAAACGCAGACATGTTTCGGAGGCAATAGCCTCCTTATTAAGTGCGAAATGTACAAATGGATGAATCAAGGTCAAGGGAAAGTTTAAGTTGCGTAACCGGAAAAACATTGACCAATCGGCTATCAGCGAGTAGAGAGGCAAAATATGACGTATTCTAACATGTAAGATTGGAGAAAATTGCGGAACAGCAAAAGATTATTTAAGTTTTTATGAATGTAAAAGGATTCCAGAAAATCTAATTCACCTATTGTTGTAGGTCTGCAAATGATCTTGGCTTCCGAAAAGAGAAGAAAATTTTTTATCCTTTCTGTGCTTTTAAACATTGTTTCATTTTTATCCAAAATATTAACTTGTCACAATTCGGAGGAAAATCATATTGCATTATTATTTTGAAAGAAAAATCAGTTTGAAAGTTTTCCATTATATGTTCATGTGTGTATTAGTAGCCATAAAAATCAACTTACCAAAATGTTTCCTCAATTAGATAAAAAAAAATTTAAAAACAGAGCTGTTTTTGCAAGCTCGTCAACACAGGAAAAATACTGAGACCCCTTTCCTTTAAGGAAGTATTTTTACAATTAGCAAGTCATTATTTTTTATTATTATTTTAAAAATACACGTATTTTGTGTACAGTTGTATTACTATGCATTATTCTTTAAACAATTTGGGGATCATTGCGAAGATGGGGCCCCAGGGTCTGGGCAGTAATCAGGTCCTAGCAGGAAAAATCACTTTATGGTCAAAATACATGTAGACACCTCTTTTAGAACTAAAGAACTTCAGAAGAGAAGATTTGTAATTTTTTTGAAATTATTGCTGTTGTTGCCCCAGGCCGATGATTGACTTTAGCAGTACACAAAGCTGTATTTAAAGTGCGAATCCTCAAAAGGTCAAATATTAATGTGCAAAATTGTTAAGTAAATCTGAAAAGAGTGTTAAGCAAGAAAGTAAGGTGGTTCTAGTTGAAACCTAATTGACGTAACTACATTCAAAAGGTGGTCAACTTTTTTGTCTCTGATGCCTAGATGAGTGAAAGGACACACATGTGGAGTGACGTAACTACATTCAAAAGGTGGTCAACTTTTTTGTCTCTGATGCCTAGATGAGTGAAAGGACACACATGTGGAGTAAGTTAAGACATTGACAGTTCTCAGTCTTCGTCAGTTTGAATGTACCGTCTCCAAAAGAAGCAAGATGCCCCCCCCCCCCCCCACGATGATAATGGTCAGCATGGTATTATCCCGCACACATTACGAGTCTGCTTTAATGAAAAAAAAATATTTTTAATTTTCCTTAACATTTATTTTTTCTGAGAAAATCTGAATCTAATAAAGAAAACAAGAGAGGAGAGAGAGAGATAGGAGTTTAAATGGTTAAAAGTACAGTAAAATAGTTTAATTTTTTTTCTCATAGCGCGGGGCTCCCGTAGCATTTGCTACTTCTGCTCTATGGCTAATCCGGCCCTGCGTAACTGTTCTGTTCCATATTTGATTGCACATTGCCTTATTTCTGGATATGGAATGGAAATTTTCCGCACTGGATATTATAAGTAAGGTAAAGGCATTGATAAAGAATCATAAGCATTATCTAGTGCTGCCATGATCACACTAATATGCACATGGTATTTTCAAACCTTTTTATATTCATAATGATTAGTTCAAAGTTTTTACATTCTTTAGTATACTATACATTTCACAAATAAAAAAACCTAATACTGATTTTAGTATTTTAATTCTAACTTTTTCGAGTGAAGGACACAGGTTCACCTCTTGTAGAGAAATATTTATATTGTTCATGTAGGGGTGCCCATTGCACTAAGAGTTATAGTGCACCCCCCCCCCCAGCTTTTCGAACGGCTCTACTTACCCCCCCCCCCCCCCGACATATGGGCGCCGATGTTACAAACATGTACATATGCAAATCTTGAGTTAGAGTTTGATGCTTATAAAAATGTATTTATCTATAGTGTGTATTTATTAATGCACATTAAAAAAGATTTAAATAGGCACACAATCAAGAAAATACAAAGAGAATACTTTTATTTGCTTATACACATATTATGTTTTACTTAAAACAATACCAAGTGTATTTTTAAAATACAAAATTTGTGAAGGATAAAACATAAATTGCACAATTTCAAATCACATAACATTTTTGTGGAACCCAATCTTATCTTATATAAGTGAAAGGTTGAATGCAATGTCAAACTCATAAAAAAAAATAACTTATATACAATGGAAATAAAGTTAAAGGTTTTACACATAAAATGAATTAAAAACTCGGACATAAAATTTTTAAATAAACATTTTAAAGCTAATAAAAGTGGAATGGAAATAGTAAGTTGCCTTGACACAGGTTAAGTTTAAGATGAATGCTGAAATGAAAATTGTATTTAGTACTCAATTCATATATACATATACTTTCCCAGATGAGTTCCCGCCAGCTAGAACAGGCCTATTAGGATGAAACACATTTACACTACATATGGAATTCAAGTTTTCATCAATGAACTTATGAGCATGATTTAAGTCATGATCAAAGACTTCTATTTTTCTTGGATAACCCATGCCTCCAATGACAAAATGTTCATCACTGTTAGGGAGCCAGGTAGCTCGAAACGGTGTTAACCACCTGCCAGTAAAGTTATTATGCCTAAAATTGAAAGAAATTTCATAACAAAAAGGTTTTATAATTCACATGAAACAAGTAAAAACAGACAGTTTAAACCACTTATCAAACACATCTTATTATTTGGTTTTAAATGAAAATTTATGCCAATAAGAGTTGAAAAGAATCTAGAATAGTAGTATTTCTTTTAATTCTATAGAAAACAGAACCTCTGTATGGCCAGAAAACTTAACTTATACACAATTACAGGGGATGGTCATAAATAACTTGGTGTCATCACTGGAACAAAATTTGCATGCAGTCTCAATGTTAAAAGAGATGAATTATTATGAAAAACTTTGACTCAATGAAATGCTAAAAAATGTGCTGTGTGCTCCCGTCTCCATTAAGATTATTTTATGACTGCTAAACCATGCAATTTAGTTCTTTTAAGCGATAAAGATTGCTTATTGTGTTCACCTGGCTTTGCTCAATGCCTGGCACTTATCTGTTGTTGTTGTTCTGTGGCAAGGACAAAATGAAAATATAAAAATAGTTACTATAAAACAAAAGACAAAATTTTTTTTTAAAAAGTCAGATTGAGTTGAAGGCTTGAAGTACAGCCCTGGTGACTACTACTTAAGCCTTGTCTGTATACAGCGTTTATTTTGTACAGTTCAGATCTATTTAGAAGAGCACTTATGATGGGCAGGTAATTGGAAACGTGCTAGGGGTCAAGTTGCTTCCCCGGGTAATGTAGGCACTCTTGGAAGATTCTAGATACATCGGGCATGATATTCATGCTCTTCAAGTGCCTCGTTCTAAGTTTGGTGATCATGGTAGTCCCCGTGGCAGAAAGCTGCCGACACGGCGACATTGTCGCAGAATGAGAGAGAGTTTATGCAGAAAGATTTTGCACTAAGGAGGGAAAATAAAGAATAGGGGAAAAAAAGGTCAGCAATAAAATCATTCTGCAGAACATTACCAATGGATAGCTGTTTCACGGTAAAAAATGTAACTGGACTATGAATTAAGGAAAATGGCTGATTTCCTTCGAAAAATAAAATAATTGCGACATTTTACAAAAAAAAAAAACTTTGGCGAGCGCCAAATCGAGCGATCATTGATGACTGTGGTAGTCTGCAACATCGGAGATCGGGAGGTATCGCAGGGATTAAAACCAGTTCTAACCAGAACTTCTCACCACGTGGAGCGATTTTAAAGCAACCCTGTATATTGATCAAAGAAGAATGGCTGGCAACGCACATGTTTGTGTTTGTTTGAAAGACTTGTGCCGACTTGCTTTTTTTTCACTTCTGTTGAAAAATTAATTTAAGCCCTTAAAAATTGCTTATTTGTGGTGTCGCAAGTTGCAGCAACAGAAAACAGATGGAATACTTGATAAATTGTGTTTTCTTTTGAGCTGACCAATCGTTATTCAGATAGGGGTGCTTACATGAATGAAAACCTTTCTCTCTTTGAAGAAGTTAGATTTTTTTCTAAATGCATATTCTAATAAAATTATTTTTTCTTCGTATGGAAAGGGAACTTTTGTTTGCTCTAGTACTTGTTTTAAATTCTTTTTTTTTTCACATGAGGGAGAGGGCAGGGGAGCCCACCTCGAGCGGGAGGGGGGAGGGCGGTCATGGCGCATACTCAGGACATTAAAATTTGTAAAGGGGGGAGTTGTTTTGAGAGGTATTTTTTCATTGGGAGGTTTCTGCGATATTGAAGGGGGTGCGACCTTGCCCTTAAGGGGGGGGGGGGGGCAATCCCTGGGTGGGATTTCTTTTTTGCTTTAGTTTTTTTAATAAAATCCTATTTTCTTCTGGGGGGGGTGGTTGAATTCCATTTTTTCTGACTAAAATGTGTTTTTTAATTAAATTTATTTTCCTTTTGGGGAGAGGGGGATAATTTGTTTATAATCTTGTGTATTGCATATATCAATTTTTGATGCGAGGGTGCCCTTTATTTATTTTTTTTCTCGAAATCACATGAGTGTTTTAGGTTTTTTTTTTCTTCAAACTGTGATCCATGTTTTAATTAAATTCATTTTCCTTTGGGGGGAGGGGGATACTTCGTTTTAGTTGTGTAAAATGCATATTTTAATACAGGTTTTTGTTTTTGTGGGAGGAGGAGGAGTGATCCTTTATTTTTTTCAAATCACATGCATGTTTTAGTTTTTTTTTTTTTTGGTGGGGGGGGGGGCACCGGATTGTAATTAATATTTTAATTAAAAATTATTTTTTCTTCGGATCTTATTTCTTTGAGTATTGAATAGATTTTGCATCTGTATTTTTCTGGTATTGAGAACTACAGATAAGTAAGTGCTTAGAGATTAAGACTGGAAACTCAAATATGAGAGTGGCATCTCTGTTTAAACAATCGCCCCAGCTATAACATAATAATTTACACTAGCATTACATAAATTAGCATAATAATTTACATTGCTTTTGGTTTGATTTGATTTTTTTCTCCACTTACCAATTGCTGTTACCATGATGTTAATATTTTTTACCATATAGATTTAGCTGAAGGTCACTTTTTTTCTCCTGAAAGAAGTGACCCCCCCCCCTTTTTTTTTCCAGAGCTGAAAATCAGTTGGAAGCCCTGATACTGAGCTTTAATGCTTTTCGTTTTTGTATAAATGAATTTACCTAAACAAGAAGTTGTGTGAAATTCGTTAAATAAATTTTCACTTTTGAAATGAACTGCACTTAAGTTTGTCCATTAGTTCATTTTTTACTTCACGGAGCATTCTTGCAGAAAGAAAAAAGGTCCAGAAAATTTGTCGCAGAAAGTAAAATAAAATTCTGCCACAGGGATGGTAGTTATGTCTCTGTTGTAGTTTAGTTCAGGTAAGAAGCATTTCGTCTTTGAGTAAGCACAAAATCTTATTTTAGTGACTGCATTTACATCAGACGTGTAGTGGATAAGGAAGTAGGATCAATAGTTCTAGCTTCCTTGGCATGAGAATGACGCTTATGTCAAATTGCTTTTTATCAGTTATACTTTGCGAGCATTTATATTATGCATAGCTGAATTCTTTATACAGAATGTTAAAAACTCATGAATTTGTTCACATTAGCCATTCTTCATAATAACTATGAGTAAGTAAAATTACAAAGGAAAAAAGGCATATTTTACATAATATTACTCTACAACTCACTTATAATGTCTATTTTTTCAAATTTGTTGTGCTTTTCTTTTTATGCTCATCATCACTTAAGGCTCTTAAAAGATTGCCAAAACAAACATTTAATTCAATTGAAACATACAATGAGGAACCTGCATGCATTTTTTTTTTTAAATGAAAATTTATGCCATTTTATAACGATAGACACCGATTTCAGTTCATTCGGACGGCTAGTTATTTTTTAATCAATTTTTAAAGTCTCCCGATTAGCCCAGCCCCCTTAGTTTCCCCATCTCCGCTGATGACGTCAAGATTCATTCCCGCTCCCCGCTCCTTCTGGCACTGGACGCATGTGCGTGCATAGAACAACGCTATCATTCTCAAGAAGGCTACACGCACAAACTGCCGAACTGCAAGTACTATATTTTACCTCATTGAAATATTCAGCATCGTACATAACAAGTTGAATATTGTTAGAGTACCAAGAGAGAAGAATAGTGCAATGCCATCAACACTATTAAAAAGAGAGAGAGAGAAAAAAAACTAAATTGTGTTATTCACTCTTCTGTTGCAAAAGTTACTTTACAGAAACTAACAGAATTGTACATTAATTATATAAAATTGTTTTACTTTTTACAAAAATATCCCTGATCACTTCTCCCCCCCCCCCTTTTTTATTCTTCGAATTGAAACGAGTTTATTTTCTTTGAGGATAGAATGTTATTTTTTATGTATTGATTTATTTCATTTTGCTCTGCTTCCACTATTGCATTCAAAACAATTATTGAAATCAAAAGTCTCGATTTGAATTTTGAGTAATTTTTAAGATTAAAAAAAAAGGAAGAGGCTTTTTGAATGATTTGCATCTTTAGTCTGCAAAATTCATGAATAAAAATAATAATGAATAAATAAAATACTTTACGAGCAAACAATAAAAATGAGGAAGAAACATATTGAAGAAATGATAAATTTTCAAAAATTTTAAATTTAAAATCACATTTCCTTTTTACTTCAAAACATATTGAAAAAAGCAGAAAATTCGAAAGGAGTTACAATAAAGATTAATATAGTTTTCATTTATTAATTTGTATTACTTTCCTCTGCTCTAACTTCTGCGTCCAAAACCCGGGTCGTACGAAGACGTAACGTTACCCTCCCCCACGCCCCCCCCCCATGCGACCAGAAAAATTAAACTGGTTCGTTGTAACTTCAACGCACAATAGACGAACGTCTTCGTAATTTAACTGTTAATGAATAAAAGTCTGAATAGGTAGTAATATCAAAAATGTAGCAAATGAAACTTTTATTTATATTTATTAAGTGTTAGCTTTTCAAAAACAATTTTTGAAAAAAGGAAAAGTGTTAAAAAACTAAATTATATTTATCTGTAAAATGTCACTATATCAAATAAAAAAGAAGCAATCAAAAATTAATTCAATACGAATTTAAATCAATCTGAAAACATGTATAAGCATTTAAAAGCACAAAAAAAAAATGGATATTAATTAACCTAACACATTACGTGTTATTTTTCAGATCAATAATACCAATCTGAACTGGCCAAAATAAAAAAAAATAAAAATAAAGAGAATGGGGTTGTTTCCGAAATTGATAAGAAATATTTTTTTCCAGAAAGAGCATGCTTAAAAACATAGGATTTGACCATTTTTTAAATAATTTGACAAAGTTTAATATTCTTAAAAATTATATTAATCGGTGCGCAGATTCAATTTCCTTTTTTTTACGCTTCTGCACATGACACCACAAGTGATGAAATACCATTCACTGATGCCATTACTGCAGAGCACAATATTTAATTCACTTCCGAATTATCATAACCTGGAAACGTGCTAGACAGCAAGCGTAAACATTCAGCGCGCCCAAGTTCATCACTTTTGATGTCATAAAGACCACGCCTTGTTTGAAAAATCAGACGTTTTGAAAAATTAATTAAAAATTTAACGTTTTGAAAATAAAAGTTTTTCCTGGTTCCGTGATATTTCTTTTTCGTTCTATAAACTTCAGTGATTAAAAGTAGTACTTTTGACTGATGGAAACAACCCCATTAGGAGAAAAAAGCGCGTAAATTTGACAAAGATAGAAAACAGTAAAGTTGATATCTGCTTAATGGTATAAAGTATTAAATTAAGAAGGTTTATTCCCCATATTCCATGCGGGGAGAGATATCTGCCTAGCTTGACACTTGCAACTTGTTTGATATCTTAATTTATTTTTTGAGTGTCATTATTTTTCATGGCTAAAATGGCAAGTAGTGTTTATTTGCTTTGCCTCATTAATGAACACAAATACTGTTTTATGAATGTCAGCATATTTTGAAAGCTGTGACAGTCACTCAGGCCTGATTAAGGCACCAGTTTACAAGGCCCTGGGCCTGGGGTCAATCTTCCTAAGGGACTTCGATTTTTTAAAAAACCTATGCACAGTCTTAAAAAATCATGTATTTTTGTGAAAATGGAAAAAAAAAATCATGAATCATGTTTTAAGTAAATGTTAAACATTATTTTGCTTTTTCTTAAAGTGATAGAATAGAGGGGGGGGGGCTTCCAAAGCATCTCAGGTAGCATCAACTCATCGGATGTTGCTCGGCCGATCATCGACTCCTCCTAAACTCATCTCGTAATGCACGCTGATATCGTTGTGATCAGAATCCGAGAACAGTTTTCGATGAGCTGTTTTTTATCGGAAAACTATATCCTTACGATCAAATTTCCCGATGAAAATTTGCCGAGCTGCCTTTTATCGGAAAAAGAGATCGTAACGATCAAATTTTCCGATGAAAATTTGCCGAGCTGCTTCTCATCGGAAACAGAGATCGTAATGATCAACTTTACCGATGAAAATTTGTCGAGCTACATTTCATCGGAAAAAGAGATTGTATTGATCAAATTTTCCGATGAAAATTTTCCGAGCGAAGTTTCATCGAAAAACGAAATCGTAACGATCAAATTTCCCGATGACAATTTGCTGAGCTACATTTCATTGGAAAAAGAGATCTTAACGATCAAATTTTCCGATGAAAATTTGCCGAGCCGCATTTCATCGGAAAAAGAGATCGTAACGATCAAATTTTCCTATGAAAATTTGCCGAGTTACATTTCATCTAAAAAAAAGTAGGTCGTTTAAATTTTCCGATAAAAATTTTCCCAATCTAAAATTTTAGGAAATCTCCCAACTGTTAAAATAGGATAAGTTTTATTATTCGAATATCCGACTATTGATCAAACGTAAGGCTAAACGGATCAACATTCAGGGTTGAGAATCGGAGGAAAAATGACAGAGACTTCGACTCCGAATCCGACTCCTGGATTTTGGAAGAATTTACTCCGATTTGCTGCAAAATCAATTCCACTTTAAATCTACGATTCCAACCCGATTACCTCACTGGAATTGCGAACAAAATGAGACCCCGACTCTTGAATGATTTCTCTCTATCTCCAAAACAATTCCACTCTGTTCAATTTGACTCCCAAAATTACCGACTCCGACTCGGTTTGCGGGCAAAATGATCGACTCCGACTCTTCACTAGCTGGAACCACAAGTATATTCACAGAATGAAATTCTCACTTTCCGTTCAGAAATCTGTCATGGCCTTGCCCCCCGAAGATGGCGCCACAAATGATTTTCCATTTAATACATTATTTTCCTACTTAGAAAGAGCATTACTTGTCTAGTGGTTAGCATATGAATCTTGTATTCCGGAGGTCTAGGGTTCGATTCCCGGCTATAGCGACTTATATTGAGCTCATGAATCACGTTCATCAAAAGTTGTTAAATTGGGAATTAAATAAACAAGTTATTAAAAAAACTAAAATATATTAAATAGTTGTCCCAAATGATGTCATCCGAAAATACCCCTCCCGAAAGTTTTCAAGATGGCGGAAGGGTCACGTGATCATCCAAGATGGCGGATCCCCCTTCCCACTGTTAATTTTTTTCCCTCCTGCTTGTCCCTATATCGCAGTTGTTACTGCTTCTCATCGTATTTTCATCCTAAATTCATCGCCTCGGAACAGCACTGCTCGTATATTGCTCCAAATCTCATCGTATTTTCATTCAAAATTCATCGCCTCGGAACAGCACACTGCTCCTATATTGCTCTAAATCTCATCCGTATAGAGAGTAAAATTCATCGTATTCCGATGATCAGATTCTACTATTGCCAATGAGACATATTGGAGCAATTTCCGATGAAAACTCATCGGAATCCGATCGGATTTCGATGTACGGCCGATGAGTTGATGCTACTCGGGATTGTAGGCCTTGGCCTCAATTTTAGTTAGTCAGGCCCTGCAGTCACTGGCACTGGTCTAGTTTGTAAAATTCTGAGTGATATCCATAAATATGGGAAAAATCTTTCATTTTTGTTTTCTTTATTAATTTTTAAATTTTACTTTAAAGTGATTTTATTTTGAATTAGTTAATGATGTACAGCTCAAAATGAATTTTTCAAAAGGGGGGGTTGTCTCAATAAACCGTACTCCCATGACATCGGTCAATAAATGCTCTGTATTTAATTTATTGTGTAAACAATATGAAGTAATTTACTTGTGAATAAAATATTGATGTTCAATTCAAAGTCAGTTTTCTTGTTGTTGGAATTTCGGTGGTTGAGGGTGGGTGATTCACAGCTAAGATATACACCTCTTCCTCTTCTGAAGATCAAAATAAGAGCACCTTTGTTTTCAATAAACAACGGCAAACCACGCTGCGCTCCTATCCCCTTCGTTTCGACTCCTTCGGAACCGGTTCTATTGTAACCCAGGGACTGAATCTTGACGTTGTGCATGCTCCTCCTCTTTTTGTGTCACGTGAGCTTCGTTCCGTTTTTAGCTAATTTTAAGCTGCAATTTTGAAGAATCCAAGTCAGTTTTTTAAAAACTGAGTTGATTTTTGGGAGTTTTAAGTGGAGGACTATTCAAATCAACCAACGTTCTGCGATTACCCGAACCATGCAGGTTCCTCATTGCCTCGATAGATGTAAGATGTATATTTTTCTTCCATAAACCAGAGAAAGCTCAGCTGATTAACAACATGGAATAATATGCCTTATTGATGCTCTAGAAGAGCCTATAACAGTGGGGTGGTCATTTTCATTCTGTAAAGCTGTTTTAGCAATATCTGAAGAACCCTTTCAAAGAGAGGTGATATGGGTTGACAGGTGGTGGTGCCTAAAGGAAAATATAGACCATTTTATCCCTAGTCAGAAATGTAGACTCTGCAAGTTTTTAAGTCATGATTTAATACATGTTTTAGTGGGTTTTAACAAGTTGTGCAGATCTCCTCCACTGAGATAACATTAAGCTTATTTAAAAACTTTTTACTTCTTGGATAAAAATATTATTTTTAAATAGCTACTCATTATAAAATAACTAGCTATTATTGCATTCTAAGACAAGCATTATCAATTTGGTACATTGAAGAACATTTTCCCATATAATCAATACTCTGCTTGAACAAGTAATATCATGTTGATACTCAAAGTATTTGTTTGAGCCAGTATGACAGTTTACTAATTGAACAAAAAATCCCAAAGATGAAAGAGATCAAATTAACCCTTATCGAATAAAGAAATAATCAGTTATACCTGCATGCAGTTTTGAGCTTGATATCTTTGGATATAATACTGCTATCAAGAATGCTAAAAAGAAATAAAACATTTTGAAATAAAAAATATAATAAATAAAATTTTTAAGATTAAAAGAGAGCACTTTAATGCCAAAATGTGTTTGCAATATGAAAAATTTCACATGAAAATATTTTTTTAACTCTAACAAGATGAAATGCAAGGTACAAAATTACAAATTTCATGTTCATAAAGATAACTAACCCTTGAAAAATACTTTAAAGGCAATAAGAGTTGATCTGAATCAATATACAGCCTAACCTTGAAACCTTAGACCAGTTCCCAATCCTTTTTATCTTTACCCTCTAAATGACAAGCTTAATCAGATGGCGGTGGAAGCAAGTTGAGTCCAATTCACCAACCACCCTACCCAATCGACCAACATCAAATATTCAATATCAAATACTCAAGTTATCGCAGGGTTTTGACTTTCAATGAAGTTCAAAGTCTTCTATTGCCATATTTGACAACAATGGTAGTGGTATCAGCTTACACGACTTGAGCCGATCAATAAGTTCAGGATAATCTGTGGCTTGAAATTGAATTGATGAAAGCTTGAAGAATCTAACATGACGTACTACTGGCAGCTCAATCAGACTTTCAGTATTCTCCTGTAGCCTCATTCTCGTATGTGCTGTGTGTAGTCCAATATCATCGCCACATCATATTCTTTGAATGACAAAAGAACGAGTTTCTATAAATGACGGGATCAAGGATTTTTTAAAATGTTATTTGGAAAATGTCTTGTTGTTTAAATGACCTTTAGTATATGCTTCGGACCGTCTTTCATGGTGTAATGCAACTTATTACCAAATCAAACAGGAGCTATAATTTTTTCAGTATCTGCATTATGCTTGTTGGACTAATTTGGGAAACAGGAAGTCCTAACACCCAGTTAGCACAGTTAAGCATTGGGAATAATTGGGAGGTCAGGGATTCTTAATAGCTAATTCTGGATCATTTGTTGAAATATTTCTGTGCTCGGGGTATGGAAATTTCAATGAAAAGGTGAAATTTCCTTCAACAGAAAAATCACACACAAATTGAGTATTTTTTAAAGGGGTGGGGGTGGGGGGAACTTGACTTGCTGTTACCGACACATGGTGAGTCTTGAGCCTTTTTAGCGTAATGGGATATGAGTAAAGCATTAAAATGGATGTTTAATGTTCTTTGAAAGCCAATGTCCTGCCACAACTCGAGCATTTGATAACACACTTAATCGGTAGAGAAATAAGCATAACTTGTGAGTCGACAGTAGTACGTCACATTAGATTTTTCAAGCTTCAATTAATCAATTTTCAAGTCACAGATTATCTTGAACTTATTGCTCGGCTCAGGTGCAAGTTGATAACTACTACTATTGTAGTCAATTATGGTAACAGAAGACATTGAACTTCATTGAAAGTCAAAGCTCTGCCATAACTTGAATGTACCACACTTAATCGGTAGATGTGAAAACTTGTGACAGAGGCTGTAAGCAACTATTGCGAGCATGAAAACCCAGAAGATTTTCATAGAAAATAACAATCAGATCAAGAATATTTGAATATTTGGTACGAAGTCATAATTTGAAGAACTTCAGCATAATGAATCACAACCAAATTGGTTGATTGATTGGGTAAAGTGGTGAGTTGTACTCGACTTGCTGCCATCGCCACCTGGTTTGGCCTGTCATTTAGGGGGTCAGGGGTGGTCCATTGCCCCTACCGTGGCTTTGAGAAATAAATGTATTTACATTTGGGTGGGCGGAATTTGGCTGTTTTCCATTGAAACTTCCATTGAATTTGCACCCTTTGACCCTCTCCCTAGGAAAAATTTGTAATGACGGTCCTGCAGATGGTGAGTCTTGAGTCATGTCAGAATAAGAGAAATATGTATATATTTTTTTTAAAAATGCATATTTAATGGTATATTTGTATAGATTTATGTCAGCTTAAGAATTTTTTAAATAACATAACTTTTGCTTTAAAAATGGTATTTTAAGGCTTTCTGTGAGAATTCAAATGATTGACAATGTGCCCCCAAGTTTTTTCTATACATTTCAGTAACTACAAAGTGTATTTTGTATGCTATTAGAAATGAAGTAAATTATTTTTTGAAATAAATATATGCTCTTAAAATTTGTCGATTTTTTCTATTTTTTCTCAACTGGAGGGCTTTTATATGATTTCAAAGTTATTTTATAATTATTTTTCCCGTTATCAGGATGCTAATGCGCAAGTTTTCCACGTTATTAGAAATTGATTAGAATAAAAAAGTGTTTTTCGACTTACCCTAATAAACATCCAAGTTTGTTGTTTATATTTAAGTCATTTTTCAGGACTGCAGCCTTTGTCTTTTTTCACTTTTATATTTTAAACTCTATTGAGCTGTTTAAATTTTTAAATGTTATTGTAATTTTTATGTTTGTAGTTTACAGTTGCAAGACAATTTCTTACACTACCCATACTACTTCATCTATTCTCATTTGATGCTGGAACAATATTTGCATTAAGCATTTTCTTATTTTTTTTTCTCTTCTTTGAGGAATCTTTTTCTCTTCCTAAGGTTGAATTTCTAGACATAGAGGTTTTACATAAATAGGTTAAGGATTAACATGAGAGAAAGAAAAATGAATGGAATGAGATGAAATGCTAATAAACATAAAAGATTTTGTTTTGCAATACACAGGTTTTAAAAAAGACTGTATTTGGAAAAAGTATTCTACGTAATCTTACAATTGTAGATATGTTGTTTTATATCAGCATTAGAACCTGAAACTGCTCCGAAATCCGAATTGAGTCCGAATTGACAATACTATGCAAGTTGAAGCAGGCAGGCAAGGCTCAAATTTTTTAATGAGCAGCACTAGGGTGGAAGTTTGACAAGACTCAGACAACATACAACACAGTAAATAGGGGTGCCCTCTTTAAAGGGGTCAAGGCGCAGACTGTGCCATTGAAATTTTTAGGGGAGGGTTTGCTTTGAGGGGTATTTTTCTCATTCGGGGGGGGCTACACGATATTGAGGGGGTGCACCCTTGTCCTTAGGGGGGCGCACTCCTTCAGTAAACTCCTGATTATCAGCAGAATAGTGTGGCATGGTAACCGCGGATAAGCAAAAACTTACCACGGATAATCCCAATAATAGGTAAAAAGAAAAAAGATACTAGTGCTGTGGCGTCACTACGGGGGAGGGGGGGGGGGTGCCACCTGTCTAGTAGGTGATACCTAAAGTGGAATTGCAAGTATTGGAAAAATATGAAGCTAAAATGCATTTTTAAGACTAAAAATTTAAAAATTTTACGGGAGGGGGGGAGGGGGTAAACCCCCGGACCCGCTTTTATTTCTTTTTTGCACATTAGCCCACGTAAAATTTGACACAAATAAAGTTGTTACTAAAAATTGCATGAAATTTACGTTTACATATTTTCATTATTTTTTTTCCTTTGCATCTGGGGTGACACCGCAAATTATCGCCCTAGGTTTCACCCATGCCAGGTATGCCATTGATTAGTGTATACAACAACTAAAAAGGATGAATAACACTCACACATACATTTAAATTATAGCAAAAAACGATAACATTGAACATAAAAAATATATGTAAAAGCTAAAGTTCATTACTGCAAGCAGTTTACATGCAAAGGCTAGCAAGTCAGGCTAACAGTTTAACTGACACTGACCCTATTTTAAACGAAAATTGGTAGTACTGCATTTCGGATTGACGTTAATTGTCGTCATTGACGAAAATTTGAAAGACCCATGGATAATTCGACTGCAGATAGTTAGGAGTTTACAGTAGTTGGAAGAAATTATGGCAATACTCATACAATATGCATCATCTTTAATACATTTAAAAAAAAATCAAAAATGTTTCTTTGTGCAGCTTCAAATAGATTGTAAAACCAAATACTCACTAAAATGATTTTTAATACAAGCATACATATATTTGATAACACAAAATCTTTTTAACACACTTGCATAGCACGATTTTCATTTAATGAGATGAAATCATTTTAAATACTTACGCAAGAGTATCATCAAATGAAGTGCTAAGTATATTTTTTCCTGTTACAGGAGAAAAAAAGGCTGAGTTTATTGACCGCTTATGTGGCTTATTAGTTGCTATAGGTAGCTTCTGCAATTTTCTCAGGTCCCATACACGAATCATGCTAGGAAGAGAAACATTTTCATTATTTTCAACAAATGCAATACACTAGACAAAATACTGAACAGCTGACTGTTAACAAATTTACTATGCTAGGATTGATCAGGGCTTCCAACAGATTTCTAGTCTGTACCTAGGGGAAAAAAAGACCTTAGTCTTAACTTTTCTAAGTTAAAAAAAATTAGGGATGCACTATTTAATCCAGGTAATCAAAAATTAGCTTCTTTACTGATTTTCTATAATCGGCTAATTTTAGCCAATTAATCAGCTGATTTTTTTTTCACTTAACCCTTTAACAGAGGAGGTGCAGTCTCACAGACCGCTCTAAAGTTCATCACACCACCTCTATTTCATTTTCAGTCCGATTGAATGGTTTTTCCCATTAGCTTTCTGTTTTGTGACCTTGAACACCCCCCTAGTTTATCAGTATCATTAGGCAAGTGCATCTGGTTTAAATTTCATTGCGTTCTTTAGAAGCGGTCTGTGAGATCGCAACTCCCCTTCAGTGTTACAATTTTCGGCAGTAGTCGACAATTAGGGTGGATAAAAAAAAAAACGAAATTTTGAATCTTAATTTCGAATACCCACCAAAAGCTGTGTATGTGTAAGAACAATACACACGTAAAATATTATTAAGTTTCTACAACTCCTTGAGGGTCCTACCAAGGCTCAAAAAAAGGTCGGAAAAAAAGTCGAGTTTCCAAACTTTTTATGAAAATAATAAGGTTCAAAATTTTTGTTCTAATACCATTAAAGTGTTTCCTTTTAACACTCTTTTCATGTATCTTCAAAATTATTTACATTCTTTGCAGTATTAGGTTTGCACATAAGTTGGTAAAATTTCGTGAAATTAACCAAAACTTGATTTTTTTCAAGGTATTTTGCACATTGCAATATTTTTCCTTTTGAAGTCCTTTTTTTTGCAGTGACTGTGCAGAATGCAGTTTTAAATGGAAATTAAATTATACTTGATTACATTAACAGCCCAGCACCTACGACAAGGAGCATAACTGCTTCAAACTGGGCAAGTGGTAACCCGAGTAGCATCAACTCATCGGCCGATCATCGGAGGTTCATCGAAATCCGATCAAACTTTGATCAGCCGATGATCGGATTCCGATGAGTTTTCATCGGAAATTGCTCCAATATGTCTCATCGGCAATAGTAGAATCCGATGAATTTTGCTCCCTATACTGATGAGATTTGGAGCAATATACGAGCAGTGCTGTTCCGAGGCGATGAATTTTGGATGAAAATACGATGAGATTTGGAGCAATATACGAGCAGTGCTGTTCCAAGGCGATGAATTTAGGATGAAAATACGATTAGAAGTGTTGTTGTTGCTTGTCCCACTTGGCAGACAGAAACATCATACCAAGTCCATGAAGCCGTGCAAACAAAGTCCCTCCAAAACAGCAGAAGGGTTGGAATACAGCAGATTCAGGTCACAGCCGATGTAAGAGAAAATATGGGCGGGAGCAGCCTGAGTCAAATTGCATTTTGGGCACAAGGGGAAAACCTTAATACCAGCCACATGTTGCTGTGCTAGAGTGTGTCCACTTCTCAGTCGGGCTAGGACGGTTTGTTGTTCTCTACTACTTGCCCGAAGTAAAGCAGCGCCAGGGCGGGATGCTTTGTACCATTCATAAATAGGGGGCTGTCTCCAAGAGGAACTGATGCTTTGCTTAACACGGGTTGCAATTTCTGAAAAAGAAAGGCATCCGTTATGGGGAGAGATCTCTGGGCTCCCCTGACGAGCCAGCCCATCAGCAATCTCATTTCCAAATACATCAACATGTGACGGTATCCATTGAAAAGTAATGGCGAGACGTTTACTCAAGTGTTTTAGATGTTGGATTATGTTCAGAGTCGTTTTGTCACCTTGTTTCCACCATTCAGACAGATGCTGAATAGAGCTTCGGCTATCACTCAAGATCCAAATATCAGTACTGACACTCTCTGTGACGCAATAATTCAGAGCCTCCTCAATAGTTAGAAGTTCGGCCCGGAAGACGGAGCAAAAATCGGGGTTTTTAATACAAATCTTAATGCTGTTTCCTTCTCTGATATAAACACCGCTACCGGAGATAGCGCCGTCACCCCTGCTACCGTCAGTATATATTTGCAATGCATCACATGGGATTTGGTGAATAACCTCCAAAGCAAGTTGTCTAAGATACTCGGGGTGTTGGGAGCTCTTGTTGGTGTACGAGCACAAGTGAGGTTTGAAGAAAACTCGTTCATGTAATGATGGGGCAGCATCCAGACCACAAGTCAGTGAAACATATTCAACTTCATTAAAAAGGAAACCCTCGCTTTCAGCAAAGCTAAGTGGACTCTGCCTCTTAAGGCATTGATTATTCGATGAGAAGTAGTAACAACTGCGATATAGGGACAAGCAGGAGGAAAAAAAATTAACAGTGGGAAGGGGGGTCCGCCATCTTGGATGATCACGTGACCCTTCCGCCATCTTGAAAACTTTCAGGAGGGGTATTTTCGAATGACGTCATTTGGGACAATTATTTAATATATTTTAATTTTTTTAAATAACTTGTTCATTTAATTTCTAATTTAACAACTTTTGATGAACGTGATTCATGAGTTCAATCTTAGTTGCTCTAGCCGGGAATCGAACCCTAGACCTCCGGAATACGAGATTCATATGCTAACCGCTAGACAAGTTATGCTCTCTCCAAGGAGGAAAATAATGTATTAAATGGAAAATCATTTGTGGTGCCATCTATGGTATCTGTCTCCAACCATTTCTTTTGTCATAGTTTTGTCCTTTTGGCTATCGAAAAATATACTTTTCTAACCCTTCTAGTTTTCCGGTTTTGAAGAGAAGCACATACTTCCTGTTGCTGTCTTTGAATTTTATTCCCATCAACAACTTTAAAGCAATCATTTTTTGACACAGTACCAAAATCCTGTAATATTGCCGAAGCAATTGCCAGCACATCTGTCAGAAATGCAGTACTAATCACATACTCTTGCCAAGAATTTTGAAGGCCAGACAAGTGGCTTCTGTTCATGAAGAAATAAGAGAATTCTATAATCCAAATATTAACTTTAATGCATCAAATTACTCTGATGTTATCAACCGACAAGAATGTGCAATAATTGCCACGCCCCACCCCCTATTTTATCTGTCATATCTAATGAAAGTCTTCAACAATTGATTGAAAACACCAACGTCGATTTTGCGTTCATTTAGTTCCCCTGTACAACTCAGGTGGTGGAATGCTGTGTTAATGGTGACAGAAGCTTCTTTGTTCATGAGTAGTCAATCGGCTTCATACGAGCAAAAACCAAATCTCGAAGTATCATGTCATCGTTTGAATTAAAAAAAGAGGTTTCATGAATGGATGTGATGAACTGACTATTTTCTGTGGCTTTAACTGATACGTTTCAAGCCCCTCATTTGTGAAACATTGATGCTTATATGTTAGAGCGACTGTGTGTGAGTAAATATACATTCTTTGTACACAATTCCCTTCTCTCTATGTTTTTTAGCTACTACAACTAAATCATTTTGATAATTTACTTCTAATGTAAAATACATTTATACTTAATACATGTCACTCACAGATGGAAAAGGTAGAATAAAGGGTGTCCCAAAATTAACGCAAGATTTGAATTAAATAGAAAATACAGTTTTTAATACTTTAATTGTAATTTCTTTATTGAATCGTGAAGTACATAGGATAGGGTTATTTATGAAATAAAACATTGGCAAATGGCCTCCACGGCTTTGCATACACATACACACTCTTTTATAAAAATTTTCCATTACCATTTTGCATAAATCTGGCTGAATTTCGTTGATGCAGCGTTGAATTTCTTCCTTTAATGCACAGGTGGTTTCAGACTTGTTGACATAGACAAGTGATTTTAAATAACCCCATTAAAAAAAAAATCTAATGGTGTTAAATCTCATGATCTAGGGGGCCAATTTTGATCACCAAAACGAGAGAGTACACGACCTGGAAATGTCTTATGAAGTAACTGAATTGTTTCTCGGGCTCTATGGCATGTGGGGCCGTCTTGTTGAAACCACATATTGGCCACATCAATATTATCCAATGCCGACAGAAGGAACTGTGTTACCATGTTGCGGTATAGAGCACCAGTAACAGTCACTGCTTGACCAGCCTCATTTTCAAAAAAGTATGGCCCAATGATGCCTCCAGCCCAAAATCCACACCAAACTGTGACACGTTGTGGATGCATTTGTTTTTCAATAATCACATGTGGGTTCTCCAAACCCCAAAATTGGCAATTTTGACGATTAACAAAACCATCAAGATGAAAATGTGCTTCATCGCTTAAGATAATTTTGCTCGAAAAATCAGCATCCATTTGATGATGTCCAATAACCCATTCAACAAACTCTCTTCGGTGTGCATGGTATTAGGTTTCAGTTGTTGGGTTAGTTGAATTTTGTAAGCATGGAGACACAGATCTTTAGTAAGTATACGCTGCATAGAGCTTTTTGAAATTTGCCGTTCTTGTCCACGACGCCGAATTGATTTTCCTCGATTGTAACTAACACTTTCACGCACAGCATCGATATTTACATTTGAATGGCTTGTTTTTGGACGACCAGTGCGTTTGACATCTCCAACTAATCCAGTCTCCTTGAATTTTCCAATTAATCTCTTCACCGTAGACGAAGTTCAAACACTATTCCGACCATATTTTGAATTAAAATTTCGAACTGCGGCTGCTAAACTTTCATTATTTTTGTAATACTGTTCAATAATAAAGACACGTTGTTCTATCGTATAACGCTCCATTTTTTTAAACCCTAACCTCTCAGCTATCAATTGTTATGCCAATACTATTTTGCACCAATGGCAACAAAATCAAATCCTGCATTAATTTTGCAGGCCTAGGAACAAAATAAGCACCCAAAAAAGTAGAGAAAAGATACTTAAAACCATAAAAAAGAGACTAAAAAGTAGACAAGCTCAGGCCTATTTTGCAGTAGCCCAGGGGCATGTGCCTTCTACTTTTTCGGGTAGAATAAATTTCACTAATCCATTTAATATTTTAACAGTATGAAAAAAAACCTTTATAACTATTGCATAAAATTCATACTATATTTGAAAAAAAAAAGTTTGCTCAACAATCATAGCAGAAGCACTGACTGTGTGTTATATGCCAAAGGAGTGATATTCGAATCAATACAAAAAAATACATTTTACTTTTATAACTAGTTTGCTTCAGTTTCAAGGCGCATTTTATTAATTTTATATTTCAATTTGTCCACCGGCGTTTCTCTGATAAGATCAGTAAGATGACAAGGTGAGTGTGTGCCTGTGTGATTAGCATTTATTTCAGGATGCAAATTTGAATTGAGGACTGCTATTTCAACTTTTAAGGAAAAAGGAAAGAAACATGGTACATAAACAGCAAAACTATAACATAATGGGTAAATGGTACCAATGTAATCTTAACTGCATTATGGGTTCAGAAACAAAAAGGAACACTTGCTGTTAAATTCAAGTTTTAACATTATTCTATACAATAAATGCTATAAATGTATAATTGCTGTAGCCTAGTTAAGGGGTCACAGTACTTTTCAAACATTTTTTTAAAATTTAAGTACATTTTATACTTTTTTGAAACTATAACATTAATACTCATTTCTTAATCAATAATTTATTTTCAAAATTTAAAAATATTGCCTATTTTTAAAAAAATTCCAAAAAAAAAAGAAAAAATTTTCAATTTTTTGAAATCCCTAAGGCTTTTTTTATTTTTGCACTAATTTAAAATATTTTTTTTTTGCTAAACGATCACTATAATCATCTCTAAAAATCTGTGCATTCATTTGCTTATGACTTTGTTAGAAAATTTTCTGTGATTAATTATGTAAAAAAGTTTTTTTTTTAATTGGTTTTTAAAGGTTTAACATGCTCTAAACATTTGAGTAATTTATAAAATGCTTATCCAATGCACAGTTTTGTCAAATATGTTATCCCAATTGCAAAAAGTATTACTTTAAAGCTGTATCTTTAATAGAAAAAAATCCTTAGGGATTCTAAGGACACGAAAACGCAAAAATACCATCATCAAGAAAAAGCAGTTTAAAGTTTTTCTTTTGCATAAGAACACATAGCAAGCACGGCCTAAAACCACTCACAACTTTTTAATATTTGAACTAAAGCGATGAAACTTTATCCCTGTGTTCAGAATAGTTTTTAGTTTTGAAATAAGCAATAAATTTTTTTTTGATTTTAACATCATTTTTGAGGTACTGTAACCCCTTAATTTTTTTCCAAATAACATGCCCAAGAGAATATATTCGGCTGAAACCCTGCCACATGAACTATAACTTATAAACACTCAATAAAAACCCATAGGTCCATTTATTAAGATTAACACTGGATAGCAGAATTAACATGAATTACAAAAAAATATATAACCCAATGACAACCTTAGAAATAAGAAACTTGAATCATGACAATTTGAATAAATTTGGGTTGTGCCCCCTCCCTCTCTCCCAAAAAATGCAAAATATACTGCATTGATAACATAGGGTCTGGTGGGGTAAAGTGGTCATAAAATTGTAGGTTTTCAATTTTGGTGGATAATAAATACAACAAATTATTTAAACACTTCAACTTTTTTTGTTGTTATTTTACATTGCATTATTAAAGAACACAGTACATTGAAGTTATTTTTATGGTTACAAGTATATGCACTAATATATGTGTGTATTCATGAGTATATATGTGTCGTGTAAACATGAGTAAACACGTTCATATAAGAGTAGATATATGTATACATCAGATACATGTATGCACGTGCCTACTCAAGTATATACCTGTATACAAGAGTATATAAACATGTATACATGATTACCTAAAGGAGTGTTGAGGTATCTACACGAGTATATATGTGTCATGTTTATATACGTATAACGTATACATTATATACACGTATAAACAAACGTCATATGCATGTATGCACTTGTATCTCGAGTATACACGTGCATACCTGAATATATACGTGTATAGTAGACGTATATACACATATATGTACAGGTATGCATGTGGGTACATACACAAGTGTACATAAATGTATATACGGGTATACACGAGTTAATTCGTGGATGCATCCAGTGCGTGTTTGTACGTATCTACTCAAGTATATACATGTATATATGGAAGCATGATTATATACGTATGTATACGTGTAAACACAATTATATACCTGAAAAGACGTATATACGTACATTTACAAGTATACACCAGTATATATATGTATACATCAGTATATACGCTTATATACATGTATGCCTACAGAGTGAATCCAAGCTCTGGAACAAAAATATAAGGGATGTGAGAGGGGAGGATAAAATGCAAAGAATAATTAGGAGCTTATGGTCGCTGATGCGCTACATGCACACAAAGCCAGAAACTGATAGATGCAAAACAGATCAAAAAATTTTTACACAAAGATGATTTTACTCAAAATTTTAGTTTTTAAGAAATATTTAGATCACTTGTTAAAAGTTACGGCCCGTAGTAGTTCTAATACACGCATCGCAACAAAGGCGCAGCGACGTATAAAAGTTTTTCAAAAGTCTCGTTATTAAAACAGAGAGGTCTTTGTGATTACGACGCCTGTATTACAGCTGCAGGCCGCAGATTTCTTCAATCGCTTTAAAACTTTCTTACGACCTAAAATGTTGTGTAGAATTGTCTTAGCATAACAAATTTGTTACCTGTTTTGAATCCATCCGTCTTTGGCTTTGCGTGCATGTAGTGCGTCAGCATTGTGTTTGTGACCATATGTTTCTTACACGCATCGCAACAAAGGCGCAGCGACGTATAAAAGTTTTTCAAAAGTCTCGTTATTAAAACAGAGAGGTCTTTGTGATTACGACGCCTGTATTACAGCTGCAGGCCGCAGATTTCTTCAATCGCTTTAAAACTTTCTTACGACCTAAAATGTTGTGTAGAATTGTCTTAGCATAACAAATTTGTTACCTGTATTGAATCCATCCGTCTTTGGCTTTGCGTGCATGTAGTGCGTCAGCATTGTGTTTGTGACCATATGTTTCTTATTATTCTTGCTTCTTATCCTCCCGTCTAACACCTTTTAAAATTTTCCCAAGAGTTTAAACTCACTCTGTATACTTGTATATCATATGCTTGTATGTAAGTGTCTACTCGAGTACGTACGTGTATATACGTATAAGTGTTTGTATACATACGAGTAAAAGCAAATATATACGTGTATAGTCAAATGTATATCTGCATAGATAAAAAATACCCATATCGCAGATACCCATATACGTATTTATTGATGCATTTATGTGAATACGTTTATGTATGTGCCTACACAAGTATGTGCGTATGCATATGTATATACTCGTATATTTAACCCTACTTACTGTAAAAACAATACATATTAAGTGAAATTAATATTTAATTTATATCTGCCTTATACTTAACTATTAAGTGACATTAGAAGAACAATATTCGTTAAGCCTAATATTATGACCACTTTACCCCATCTTACTGAAATTGTTCTAAAAAATTATCTAAAATATATTCAGCTAACTGCTAATGAGTAAGCGATCTTAAAACATGTAGGAAGCTTCCTGTGCCTCAATCTGTTCATAATCCTAACAAACAAAATTTCCCAAAAAAGTTAAAAGAGGTGTTTAGATTTTTAAAATTTTCATATTTACACAAAACTTTTTTTTTTTTTTACCAAATAAAATTTTGCCAATTTTGAAATTTCGTATTCAAAATGTAGTTTCTAACTCACCACACTTAAAATAAAATTTTCATATTCATTCGAACATTTATTTCCAAGCTATAGTCATTTATTTGACGTATGACCACTTTACCCCATTGACCACTTTCCCCCACCAGACCCTATAAAATTTAAATTTTACTTTAAATCTAGTATTTTTTAAAAAATGCTTCATTAATGGTTAAAAGACTGAAATTAAATTACTTAATGTATCAGAGATTAAAAGCAAACCATTATTTATTTTTTATTTTTGCTTTATCTTCTAAAGTTCTTAAATATTCTTTTTTTCTCCATTTGAAAAACAGCGATAATAAATATCATACAAATAACTTGTGTTTCAAAATACTATCTTAATTTAAAAACAAATAAAAATCAAATAACTCAGTCTTTCAAATCTAAAATACTGTGAGCATTAATAAGCAAAACAAGAAAAGTTATTAAAAATAATTCATTCTAAGTCAGGAATATAGTAACATAATTTCTACAGCGGTTTCGTACGATAAAACAGAGCCTGCGCTAAGCATTTGTCACCACCCCAAATGCTATAAAACCATAACAGCGAAAAAACTCCAATGAGGCAAAAATATTGGCTAACATAAAATTCTTAGAAATTTTCACAAAAAAAAAAAAAAAAAAAAAAAGATTTTTCCTCAATTCTAAAAACTATTATTAGAAATTATGTAATAAAAAATAAGAATAAATTAGGAACTCAATGTCTAATGCATTGTTATTAAGTGTTTATTAAACTTAAGTGTAAACTGCATAGTGAAAATAATAAGCACTTACAATGCATATTTTATAAATTTGTTCCAGTTTTTCTGATTGAAGTGAAAAAAAAACATAAAAATTTGCCTTTTAAAAATTTATTAAATTTAAGTCTTTTGCTATGAGTTTTGGGATAAGGCTAAAACTTTTAAAATTTGGCTAATTGTTGACTAGCAATTCCAGATCCGTAGCGCAGGTTTTGATAAAATGCTTCCAAAAAAAAAAAAAAAAAAAAAAATGATTTCTACACTCTGCAGGATGCAAACTCTAAAACAGCTAACAATTTTCTGCAAAGCATACAAAGTTGAAAGCTTTTCATTTATTTATATATGGATGCCTCAATTGCAAATCTATTAACTCCACTTTAAAAAAAAACCTCATTTCTGATTTAACAGTCTTTTATCAATGCTTGGTATGTGAATTTATATTAAATTTGGGTTCAGTATCTTTCTGTACATGTGATGGCAGAAAATGTAACACAAGGGCCTATTTACTCTTATGGATAACACCATCTTCTTCATAACTATTATCTACTTTTTGTTTTATGGAGTTAGTCAATTTAAGTGAAGCATCCAAATATCTCATTAGAAATTTTGAAATAACTATTAATTTTAATTTATTCTCTTTTTCCAAATGATGATCAAACAAAAGTGCTAATTTCATTCAAGTTCAGTCTGAAAAAAATATTTGTCAATATTTCATTAAGAATAAATTAAAATAAAAAGGTATTCTAAGCTAATATGATAAAAATACTTCCACATTTAAAACTAATTGAAATATTTGCAGGATAGAATAGGATTATAATTTCAATTTCGAGAAGAAAAAACATATTAAGCAAAGTTTTACTTAAGTTTGGAAACAAAACTGAAAAGTTCCTCAAAATATCTAACAAAAATAAAGAAATTACGCAAAAGGATTGAAATCTGAAATGCAGCAAGCAATTTTCTGTGAAACATGTTGCAATGTTTGCATACATCTTTTTATTACTTAATTCTTTTTAAATTAATTTCAAATAAAAAATCAAATGCTTATTTGTTTCAAATATGGTACTTTCCTCAAAGTAAGTTTATTGCAATGCAAAAGCCATTTCATACAAGAATGTGATAGTTTTTGAACTTATTAATTGTATTATTTTCGGATGCAACAGGATTGAAGTCTAAAATACAATAATCAGTTCTCTACAAAGCTCAAGTTAAATCAGGGTTAAGTTAAATCAGGGGTGCCCCCTCCCCCTTAGAAAAAGGGTACACCGCCCCTAAATTTTGCAAAGACTCCCACCCCCACAAAAAAAGCAAGAGCCCCCCACCTATAAATATGAAAAAAAAACCCTCTCAAAACAACCCTCCCTAAAAATTTCAATGGCGCAGTCTGTGCCATGACAACTCCGACCCCCCCCCCTAAGTCGGCACCCCAGGTTAAATAAATACCTTTGTGCATAGAAAATAAAATAAGAAATAACAACGTCATGTTGGAATATTATTATTATTTTATAATTTTCAGTTTTGTTTTTTCAATGCTTTTCAAAAAATGTTTTATTTAAACTTTAAACAAATTAAAAATCAAATGCTTATTTGTTTCTACCCTAAAACTAAGCTCATAAAAAAATAAAGTAATAAAAAATAAATAAAATTGAAATACATTATATTGCAATAAAAAAAAAAAAAAAAAAAGCTATCCTACACTGGCATATGATTACTCCAAAACTAAAAAATATTTGAAGGATGCAAAAAGAATGAAATCTTACATGGAAAATAAGTTTGCAAAAAGGAAAAAAATATAATAAAAAAAATTTAAAATATATTATTGCAGTACAAAAAGCTATCCTATACTTCCATATGAGAGCTTCGAAAGTAAAAAATAAATAAAATATTTGAAGGATACAAAAAGATTGAAATCTAATACACAGCGATCAATTTTCGGCGAAGCACGTGGCTCCGTGTTCGCAAACTTTTATTTTTCCATTACTTTATTTATTTTAAACAGCTTTTCAATAAATGTTCTATTTTAGCTCAAAACAAATTAAAAATTTAATGCTTACGCCTTTCCAATTCGATGTTTTCCTGAAATTAATTTCACAAAGAGAAAATAATTATAATAATCATAAAATAAATTATTTAAATAAAAAAGCTGTCCTACATTTGCATATAATAGCATCCAAACTGAAAAATAATTGAAATATTGGAAGGATGCAAAGAGATTGAAATCTCATACACAGCGACCAATTCTCCGCGAAGCACGTGGTTCCATGTTTGCATGTTTTTATTCTTCCGAAATTTAAGTTCACAAAAATAAAATTAATTATAACAAAAACAAAAGTTATCCTTCATTAGCATGTAATAGTTTCCAAACTGAAAAATAATTTAAATATTTGAAAGATGCAAAAAGATTGAAAGCTTATACACAGCAATCAACTTTCCGCGAAGCACGTGGCTCCATGATCGCATACTTTTATTCTTCCATTACTTTAATTTAATTTAAACAGCTTTTCAATAAATGTAAAATCAAATGCTTATGCCTTTAGGTGAAGCATGTAAAAATTTAATTTCCGTGAACAGTTTCGAAGATGAGGATGATGATATTGAACGTTGATGCTTTTTTTTTAATGATTTTTACTGACATTACTATCTTCTCTTTATATATTTTACATGCTTTTAAAAAAGATATTATATGTCAGTTTTTAAAGTTTAATTAGTACTAAATAAATGATGTTCTGCAATTTTTTTGAAAATTCATTATAAGGTCACTTTTTTTTCTCTTATGATATTCTCAGTCCAAAGCAAGAAATAACAAGATTACTTTCAGAAATGGAATAAAAGCTATTTGATTACTCAATAAATGGAATAAATCAACCATTTTGCAGTTAATATTTTAAAAATAATACCATAAAAAATTCTTTATTTTAGTAGCTTACTAGCTGCGCTGCTTGGCTTTGGTCGGTCTACCTTGAAAAAAACCATTTCGTCAAGTGGAGTATCTTTAATAACCAGGATTAAATGAGAGAAAAAAAAAGCAAAATTTTCTCGCCGAACAATGGCAGATACTAAAATACTTTTAAGAAATTAAAATAAAATGAGAAAGATGGATTTAAAAGGCATAACCATGGAAACACAAAATAAAATACGTTTAAGAATTGAAAATGAGAAAGATGGAAATAAACAATGGATTCAAAAAGCATTACTGTGGAAACGCAAAATAAAATGGTTAAAAACTTGAATAGAGAACAGATTTTTGAACATCATTTAATTCGTTTGTAACTTTTTTTCTCTAATGGAGAGTGTTAAACTTTCGACCTTAGGTCGAGTTAGATCTGGAGTAAAAAAAGCAGCTCTTTTCAATGCTGTCAAAAAGAAAACTGTAGGATAATTCCTGATTCCTTCACTTTTTATTGATGGATTTAATGAAAAAGTAGCGCCTAAATTTCAGCTGAGCCTAAAAAAATTCGAGCTAAAAACGTAAAAAAACTCCCGCCCCAAATAAGTTAGAGCATTGGAACAAATTGCGTAGAACACGGAAAATTCTTTTCTTTCCAACGATATATAATATTACTATTTGCGAGTAATTTTTCACCCCCATATTCAGGAATTTGTGAAAATTGGGCCTAAATTGGAAGGAAAAAAACTAATTATCAAATTGTTTTTGAACTGGTCTGCAAATCTTCTCAGGACTTAAAGGAACAAACTGTGAAAATTTCAGCAAAATCGGCCAGGTAGTTCTCGAGTTTTGCAAGTTCAAACACACAGTCGCTTTTTGGAGACTTCATTTTATACTATGTAGAGATTTTTTTTTGCTGCATATTACATAGAAATTTTAGCTTTTGATGTCAAAACAAGTGTTTGAAATTTTAAATTGGTTATTTTAAGGTATATATCGAAACAGTATTACTTTTAGAGCATACAGGTTTTTTTAGAACTGAAAGATCTTCATTTTTGCGGAGTTATAAGGAACAAAAAGGACTAAGTGGCCATCTTTGCTCCGCCATTTTGGATGGAAGTTCACATGGGATCTTAGGGGCAGAGCCTGATTACCGCAGGGGCATGCGAGGCACAGGCCCCTTCTCTTAGGTCTCAGGGGGTCCAAAATCCTCTGAATTTATCATGTTGATTAAAAATAAATAATGATTTCACTCAGAACCTAGAGTGCAATGATATCAATGATATTTTTGCAAATGCCAAGACAAGGAAAAACTCTCTTATTTGTTGATAAAATTCCCTTACAAATTTGATCTCTTTGCCAATCCCAAAAACCACTCTGAGTTTAGTCTGTATTTACTATTAAAAGTTATATCCTAGATAATTTTGATATTTATGGTTTACTGCAACGATCAAAGTTTAAACACATCTTATAATATAATTATCTTATACTACTCGTATACCTCTTCTACATTTTGAATGTATTATATACTATATTGTGATATGAGGTACCACAAAAATTTAGCATGGCACACTGGGCACAAAATGAATTTTATGCCCAGTGTCTTCAAAAATCTTAGTTGGGCCCTAGGAAGGGAGGCCTGAAATAGAAATGTGCCCCATGTCAAATATCAGAATGATTGGGCTCTGCTTAGGCAACTGCTTAGGATTTACTCTCAGGGCCGGATTTGTAAGTGTGGAGGCCCCGGGGCAACAAAGGAGTGGAGGCCCCTAATCAGGGTTCAAAAAGATCATCATATTTTCGAAAATATCCGATAATTTGATATATATATCTGAATATTTTGATATATATGTATATATCCGATATTTTTGATTTTTTTGACCCATGAAAGTTAGGATATTTTGTAAAAATTTACTGTGGGGGCCCCTTTGTTGCGGAGGCCCAGGGGCAGTAGTCCCACCTGCCCTCCCTTAAATCCGGCCCTGTTTACTCTAAATGCTATGAAGCACTAATTCTGAAAACATTTCTTAATTATAAATTTGTGGTCCTAAATTTATTGGGCTATACATATCATTATCATCAACCCTGCACATCTGTGTGTGCAAATTAAAAGTCTTAAATAACTAAGTGAATAGTTTCTAAGATTTATAAAAAGTTCAAGCAAAATAATAGGTTAACATCATATGAAAACTTTCGTGTTTGAACTATATTAGCAAATATACTACTTACGTAATAAGTACCTCCTTTCATAACATTTAACACAGAATAGCGCTAATTTTACCTTAACATTACATACAGATATCGTTATATACGATTAAGAAAATGCCCCATAAGAAAAGGAAGATGAGTTTGTGGCTAAAATTCTCATTTTAAAAAGATAGCTACAACAACAAGTACTTTGAAAATTTTCATTTGAAATTCAACTTAACCGATTAAAAAGACAAATCATAAAAAGAACTAATTTATACTTTTAAACAACACCTAATGATATATTACCAGCCACAATAGATAGAAACTCTCTAAGTTGAATCAAAGCACTATAATAAGGTTATTGACACCTTGAGAAGGTCAGTAGTTTGGTCAATGCCGACTTTTAACTTCAACCTATTGAAAATCTTAATTCTTTCCTTTTCTTTATCTTCAGTGCTGTGTTTTTAAAAGCTTTTATTTAACTTCTTGTCAAAGAAATTATTTTGCACCCTAAATAGTTCTACAGGGAACTAAAGGTTTTTCAGTAAGATTCTCAACCATGTTAACTTACTCTCAACAGAAGCATTTGAATTAGATTGAATGAAATTGACTTTATAATTACCAAAACTTTTTTTACTTTAGAAGAAAAGTTTTCAATAGAAGGTCTCTTGAGGGAAACAAAGCGTTATACAATATTTTCAGACTGAAAAAAAAAAAAAAAGACTTACCCTTTTGTATCAGAGGTAACAAAATAGCTTCTTTCTAAGGGATGAACACTAACAGTTTTAACTTTGTTGTCATGACATGAGTGACTTACGGCATGTTTACTGAAAGTAAAGATTCAAAAATGTTAAATTAGTACTAAATTTGGGAAGTTTCTCAGCTACTCCATATTTTTTTTGCATTGCAATGTGTATTTCTGTAAATAATAGAACTTGCGATCATGCCATGCTAACTTTTGCATTTTTAATAACTACGGTGGTATTATATCATCAGAATGGTCTAGAGAAGGGCTTTCCAAACTGTGGTCCACGGATCCCATGGGGGTCTGCCATAAACTTGAGGAGAAATAGTTAAGCGTATGTTAAACCATATTGAAATAGTGCTTTTGCACTTAAAACCCAGAATTTTCATCTTCAAAGCATGGAGTTGTCCTTTTGGCACTATTTCCTGATATCTTGAAATGTTATGCTGCAAGATCATAGGTAGGTGGTCAAACTATTTTCTGCTTTGACAAAATCATGCAGTCTATCGTCATGAGTATATTAATGTTTGGCAGACATAACTCCAGATTGTACAATGAAATCTACTTTCCAAATTACTTAGAACCCTTTTTACATCGTTTGGAAAACAAAAAATCACCATACGTGAGTTGCTTGTAGGAAAAGCCATGTGTGTCCCTTCGTTTCCCACAACACACTTGTACCAAGATTTTCAGCCTATGCAGTCACCAAAACTAAATATGGAAGCTGTCTAGAATTTGAAGCTGACATTCAACTCCAGGTATCAAAATTTAAACCAAATATATTAAAATTGTGCCAGATAAAACAACCTCCTTGTCACTGATGCCATTGATTAAAAGCTTAATTTTGAATGAGTTTTGTTACCAATTGATTTCTATTTGATCAATGTGTTTTTTGAACTCCAGAATTTGTAAATAAAGCTGCATTGTAATAAAGCTGCATGGTACGGTGGAGGACTATTATTGATAGCCATTGGCTTCTAATAGTAGAGACGAAACCCCAGTGTATAGTTTTAGGTCTTAGTTCCAAGAAATCTGTGATCATTTTTCGCATACGGTGCATTTAGCCCTATGTATTCCTGAATGCTAGCTTTTTTGGAACTGGACATCCTCGCTCTTTAGTTTTTAGTTAAAATTTTGGTTCTGTTGACCTTAGGATGAAGGTTCCACTGCTGAGGAGTTCTGGTTTCATCAACTTAGTCGTCTTATTAGTATTAGTATTCTTATTTGTTTAATTTTGTAAATCCCTTATGTGTTTATTGTTTGCACTTTGTAATATATACTAGAAAGAGACATCACCAGACCTAGATAAAATTTAAACTGTCTGTGACCTCAAATGAGTGCTTGAAATTTTCTGCCGAAAAACCTGGTACTTCCTTTTCGCGACCAACAGAAAAAGTTTAACGTTGAAAGTGGGTAGAGTACTACTATGCAAGTAGAATTGATTTTTTCAACTACATTTACTCCTTTTACAATATTATTAATTGTGGTACCTCAAAATTCAAGATCAATATTTGTTGCTCATCAAAAAAAAAGTAATGCTACAGAAATCATTTAAAAATAATCAGAACTTTCTGCAATTTTTGGAAACTTTCTGCAAACGGCGTTTGCTTGTTCGACTATATTATCTTGGTCTGGACATCATAATGAAAGACCAAAAACATCAACATAAAATTTTAAGTATAGTTTTTAATGAAATACATTCAACACTTAGTTCAAAACTGCATATAGATTAGAATTTATGCAAATAAACTTAACAATGAGTTCAACTCACCGACTTGATCTTGTATCCACAATTGAAACTTTTCCATTTTGTTGAGAAACAATAAAAACTGGTGCAGACAAAAAGTCAAAGTAAGTCAAAGATGTTTCATTAACGTGTACCTAAAAGTGTGCATTTAAAGCTAATTAATACTTATTATTGTACTGTATACTGTATTATTGAAATTTCAAAAACAAAAAACAGAAAATAATCATTAAACAGACCTAAAATGAAAATAATACAAAGAAAGTAACAGCTGTGCTTGATTTTTTTTTTTTTTTTTTTGGTGCCAATTTCAAGAAAAATAATGAAAAAAAATCCATCACGTCACATTTTCTTGAAAACAATCAAATGTGGATTTATATATATATATATATAGATATAGATATAGATAGATATATATATATAGTGATCAAAATTGATGTAAAATATTCTACATTTAAACAGCGCAATGTTGCAGCTAAAGTAGTTAAATGTATTGAAAATATAGTAAAGTATATGGTTTCACATACACGGGTAGCACAGAAATAAGTGTATGTAACAACAAAGATAAACAACAATAACAACAACAATAAACTTGGAACATTAAAAAATAAACTAAGAACATTAAAAATAATGAAATCATGGGCAAGGCCGTATCCAGAAATTTTTTTCGGGAGGGGCCCGGATTAGCACATTGCCCTAACACACACACACACATATAGTATATATAGACACAACAAACGCATAAAAATGTTAACATAGAAGACTTTTTGTCTCGATTTTTAATGATTCCATTGTTTGGATGTTGTTATTTTAATTTCTTATTATTTTTCTTATTCACTTTGTAGTGGTAAGAATAACAGGAGAGTGTCCCTTTAAGTCGGATGTAGAACATCCATAATTTCAGGAGGTCCGGGGGCGGGGGTTTCCCCCCGAGAAATTTTCGAAAAAAAAATCTGTATTTTGAGGCCTTATATTAGGTAATTGAGACCACAAAAATATGAAAAAAAATAGGCAAACAAAGTCTTTTAAAAGTTATACATTCTTTTGCAAATCAAGATCAAACAAAATAAAAATTGCTTGCTCGACAAATCATGGAACTTAATGGACAGAGAGGAAAAACGAGAGAGGAGAAAAGAGAAGCACTTCGTCGTCTGCTCATATCGACTTTTAGTGAAGTTTGTTTTTGATCACTCCCCCTACCCCCATTTTTTTTTCCATTAAATGCCCTACAGTATGAAAATTGTACAAAACAGTTTAAAAGAAATGGTGTAGACATTCAGAAAATAAGAACGGAAGAGTAATATTCTGGCCATTTGGACAATTCATACTTGATTTTCTTGATAAGATACAAAATGGAAGAACTTTTCAAGGAATTTCAAAAACTTTAATAATTTTCAAAGACTCTTGAACAGGTGAAATTATTTGAAGCTCTTTATTCACACTTTTCAAAAGTTGATTGCACAGTCTTACAAAATGATTATAACTTTGTAAGACACACCTGTTTTAAGTTAAAAATAAATGCAATGAAATATTTCTTGAAACAAACTTTTTTTTTTTCAATCACAAGTAGTGCAGAAAATGAAAGAGAGTAGAGTACTTAGGTGTTTTTTTTTTTTTTTCTCATACTAAAGGTACAGTGAAACCTGTGTAAGTTGACCGCTTGCGGTGCAGTACTTTGGTGGTCAACTTAGACAGGTGGTCAACTTATAGAGGGTACAGGGTAGTACTGAAAACTTTTTTTTTGTCATTTCTTGCCCCATGCATTCATTTTTTAACTAATTGGAATGTTTTAAACTCACTTTCATTGTTTAACATTACTTCAAAACAATAAGAAAAAATGTTATTTAAATATTTTTAGAGATTATTTACCAGAATGACGTGTAAGGTATCATACAAATTTAAAATTTCTGTAAAGCGATCAAAAAAAAAATTGTCTCATTGCTTATGAAAAACTACTTACTTGAAATTAACAATTCCTAAAAATTCATAACAAGTTAAAAGTGACTCAAATTCTTCATTTGATTTTTTCTTGTACATTTGTAACCATGGTAATCTACTTATCAACAAAATAACTCCTTATTCAAGTTAGGCGCATTACTTAAGATTAGCCCAATGTTTTTCGATGGAAACATAAATATTCATAGGTTTTTTCTTAAATGTCTATTTGCTTATTTGACGCATAACTGAATAAACTTTTAGTACAATCTAATGCTTTTGCCAAGTGGTCAACTTACAAAGGGTTTTTTACAATACTCCAAACCAAAGCTGGTGTATATTAGTGGTCAAGATAGACAGGTGGTCAATATAGAGAGGTGGTCAAGTTACAGAGGTTTTCCTCCATTATGTAGGATAGGACTAATTCATCCGTTCCTGACAAAAGTGGTCAACTTAGACAGGTGGTCAACTTACAAAGGTGGTCAACTTTAAAGGTTTTACTGTATTAATAGTATGCAGTAGAAGTAAGAAAAAAAAACAAGCAATAACAAAAGAACTTCCATGATACTGAATTCGGCATTAAATAAATGTAAGACAAGAAACATATCAGTCACAAAAATGATCTTGAAAATTATGCTACAAAAACGCGAAAATCGTGATTTTTGCATTTTTTACTCAGGATGTATAAAGGAGCTGAATTTGGCACATCTTGGTAACAAGATACTCTCCTAATCGGAAACTAGGGGCCCAGCCTTTGGGGAGTCCCCGGCTCGAAACCATTGCAGTGTAAGTTTTATAAGAGTTTTAGGGGGAGGAGGGCAGGGTCGTGCACAGAGGGGAGAAGGAACACCTGTTGGCCCGGGCCCAAGCTTAAATAGGGCCCAATATTTTTAAACCTAGGGTTGAAAATATGGGTAAACAATATGGAGGGCCCCCTCCCCCCCCCCAAAAAAAAAGACTTTGGTAGACTTGAAAAGTCTACCAAACTGAAAAATCTACCAAACTGACAAAGGGCATGCTTTAACCCTATACTGCCCTGAATTGAATTGGGAAAGAGAGCAGGAAGTCCTAATTAAAGGTCTAAATTTGAAGTATGTCTTGCAGCTAATGAGAACTAGAACTGCTTTTTCTGTATTTCTGCAAAATATTATAAATTTTGAACAGTAGCAAAATTAAGAATAAAAAAAAACTTTGTTATTTTCCTTTTCTGACATTAGGAATTAAAAAAAAAACCTTCTGTTTTACGGTACAAAACATTTCGAGTTTCGGGGGGGCCCGGGCCCGTCAGGCCCCCCCTCTGGATACGGCCCTGATCATGGGTATTAATCTGCAAAAGAAGAATTTACGAAGAGCTGGAGCAGCTGGCATATTAAATATTCTGCAAGGTTTCTGTGCGGGTCAGTATCATACATGCAGCAAAATTGCAAACATTTCTACGTTAAACAAGTCTTACAAGAACTTAACTCGTCTCTTTATTACGAAAAATCGAATCTTTCTACAGATGTGATCATTAAACAGTTTATTGCATACAATAAACTTTGCAAGTCGAATTTTTCATACAGTTTTACCATTTCAAATTGTCAAACCCTGCCTTTCATATTTATGACGCCCAATTGCAAACATTTCTACGTTAAACAAGTCTTACAAGAACTTAACTCGTCTCTTTATTACGAAAAATCGAACCTTTCTACAGATGTGATCATTAAACAGTTTATTGCAAACAATAAACTTTGCAAGTCAAATTTTTCATACAGTTTTACCATTTCAAATTGTCAAACCCTGCCTTTCATATTTATGACGCCCAAATTCCACAAATCACCAGTTAAATTTCGTTTCATTTGTTCTACTACAAGAAGTTTTGGCAAAAATATCAACATCAAATTACAATTTATTTTGAAAAAAATCTATGAGTTTCTGAAAGTTAAATTTATGAATACAAGTTATTTCTGGTGCATTGGCAACAGTTTCGAAATCATTAAAAATCTACAACGCACACCTAAATCAATTTACACATTTGACTTTGAGAATCTATTCCGCAACATTTCCATCGAAGATTTATATACAACTTTGTTGAAACTATTTGACGTTTTTTGCATCGGTGATGAATTGGGCTTCGGCAGGAATTTTTTCAATAGTCTTTGTCATTTCTGTTTCTTTAACAATTTTGTGACTTTCAACAACTTTACTTTTAAACAAATACATGGAATAGGCATGGGCACTAACTATTCTAGCACTGCTGCTAATTTGTATCTTTTTTTCTATGAATTTAAATACACAGTACATTATAACAAAAAACATGATATTTTTAGGTATATAGACGACATCTTTATCTTCAACAAAAGTATGGAAGATATTTTCACTTTAATCTATCCACAAAATCTACAACTCAATAAAGCCAATGATAACTTTCTGTCTGCTGATTTTCTGGACATTTCTTTCAGATTGTTGATTCTAACCTTATTACAGATATTTATGATAAAAAAGATAACTTCAATTTTATACAAAAAGTATGCCACATTGGCACAGCAATTTACATAAAAAGGTCTTCATTAATATCATAATTGGACAGCTCAGCAGATTTTTTAAAATTTGTAGTAACAATTCTCAATTTAATAAACAAATCTTCACATTTGCTGCAAATCTCTATTATTACAATTTTTATCCTGCCAATTTTATTATCTTAATTTGTTCAAGAAATCTTTTCTTTAACATGGACAGATTTAGTTTCCACCCAAACAACTGCGATTTGGCAACAGTGTTACTGGGTAACTTTGATGATAAAGAGCGCTGAAATCCTTTCGAAAGGAAGATGCTTTTTGGATGCCCTGCCGCAGCGACCTGTTCGATTGGCGAGGCATTGGATCTTTAGTCTCTGGCAAATGGATACCTAGACATAGACATTGTTGTCGACGAAACGTTCGAAATCATGTGGTATGTAATTTTTCTTTTTTATTTTGCAGGTCAGAGCTGGGGGGTTGGTAATACATGACAGCATATTACTAATAGGCCTTACGCATATTATTTATACGTTTAAAACTCGTAGCATTTTATCCAAACAATAAGCATATACAACGATTTATAATTTTTCTGCTTACTGTATTAAGCCTAATACGTAGCTACACATATAAGTTCGTTAACTCAAATACACATACTTTTTGCTGCATGTATGATACTGACCCGCACAGAAACCTTGCAGAATATTTAATATGCCAGCTGCTCCAGCTCTTCGTAAACGTAGCAGCAGATTAATACCCATGATTTCATTATTTTTAATGTTCTTAGTTTATTTTTTAATGTTCCAAGTTTATTGTTGTTGTTGTTATTGTTGTTTATCTTCGTTGTTACATACACTTATTTCTGTGCTATCCGTGTATGTGAAACCATATACTTTACTATATATATATATATATATATATATATATATATATATTAGCTTTTTACAGTGGTGCAACCTGAAACCTACAGATCACCTGTCTGTGACACTTCTCCCATGTTGTCTCTCCCTTCCTGCAGCAATCTAATGATAGTATCAAAAAAATCCTTATATTAGTTCACACACCTCCCAAGAGAGAAAAATATAGATGTCTTCATGAGGGACTTTTAACCAAAGATCATAAGACAAGCGCCAAGAATGCAATTCAGAACAATTTACTTGAGTCAAAAAAAAAAAAATGTATTGTTACTGGCTCTGCATATAAAATTGAGTTTAATGAATTAGTTTGCCAAGGCAGCAGAAGATACCACTTGTTTGAAATACTTGTAAAAGAAGCTTCCAGGTTTATCAGAATCCAAGTTGAAAGAAGGATTTTTGTTGGTTCATATATCTACAAGCTTGAGGAGGATAAATAATTTGAATCTAGTATGACAGCAAAAGAAAAAGAAGCTTAGGTTGCTTTCAAAGATGTCAGAGTATGTACAAGGATCGATTGTACGGTATTTTTTGTTTTTCTGAACCAGGGGTGGTGCATGCAATCTGGTAGCAGGGATTTTCATCCACTTAAATCAATAAACAAATTGCTGCTGAAAAATAAATGGGAATAACCAAGGGCCAGTTATTTTCCACATATTTAAACAGAAAAAACCCCACTCTTATTAGGTAATGCATGCAAAATGATTCAAGATAATTCTTTTCGAAGTGCGCTTTTAACAAAAATAGAAATGAATGGTACGAAAAATTCTGAAGTGATGGGCAAAAATGGAGGTCATTTTCAAAACCAGCAGCCCAAGTAACATAAAAATCAGCGAAAATCATTTTTGTATTTTGCAAAACCCTTAATTTCCCAGGACTGCTATTACTTCATATTACCAGAAAAATAGTCTGCATGAAAATAAATACTTCAAAAATAGTTAATTGACATGTAATGAGCAAGTAATAAAATGGAGTTAAAATTTCTATAGCAAAATGTATATTGAAGAATCTAATTCAACCTAGTTTAAACAATGATTAAAAAAACTAGAACTAATATTACATAATGAAAATTAAATATATATTCATGCTTGAATCTGAACCTGTGACAGGAAACTTTAGATTATGTGGAACCAACAAAATGAAATATAACACGTTGGCCAACATTTGGAAATTTCCTGTCTGAAGCACTAAGGCAGCATGTCCATAATACGTTTCATCAGGCTTTTTTTTTTCTTAACAAATTGTAAAGATAAATTATATTGATACCTTTGGTTTTTTAAGGCGATAAGGGGGTTTCAATTTTTTTTTATAGTAATTTTCAATGAATTTCTTTGAAGTTTTCAGCATAGTTATATAATGCAAAAACCAACTCAAATATAAAATTTCACTGAAATGTTTTAAAATTTATTTTTTTTTAAATTTAAATTTTGATTTTTTAACGCTTTTTTTGTATTACTCCTAGGGTATAAAATTTCATCAAAATCATAAAATACTAGCTAAATATGATACGTAAAACAGCCAAGAATAGGTGTTTGAAGTACTTTTTCCAAATTTTGTAATAAAGATAAATGGAAAAAAGCTAAAAAGTAGATGTTTTCGGTAAAATATCCATATTTCAATAAAATATAGCAAATACAGTTGGCTCTCTGTTTAACAACGCTCTATTTAATGACTTTCCCTATTTAACGATGGCTTTTTACGGTCCCAGATGGTGCACTACAGTGTTAAAAAGCATTCTATTTAAGGACACTTTCTACTTAAGGACGATTTTTGTGGTCCCTTGAAAGTCGTTAAACAGAGAGCCAACTTTATATTCCACGAAACTAACCAAACATAAAAATCTTTCTCAACAAAATGTTAACAAACCTCTTAATTACTTTGCATAACATTTTTAACAAATTTAAATAATAACTCATTACATTGGACTTTTGAGAAAACCAACATTTTCTGTTTTTACGGTTGCAAATTTCATTATTGAATACAATTTAATTTTTAATACAAATTCACCACAAATAAGGCCTTATGATTCATTTGAAATGGTATTAATATTAAAAAGTAAAACATTATATGCATTTTTTGTACATGCATTTTATGTGCATTTTTTAGTAAAAAAAGGGGCGTAGCTGCAGGGCCGTCTGAAGAGCAGATGGCGCACGGAGCGAAAGTTTCCTGACGCCCCCCCTCCCCTTATACACACAGAAAAATCAAGTTAGTTATAACATCAAATCATAATTGATACTTATTTTTTTTACATACTAATGAACAGAACAATCAAAGTTAGTTATAACATCAAATCATAATCGATACTTATTTTTTTTACATACTAATGAACAGAACAATCAAAGGGCTATGCATAGTACAAATTAAAACAAAAGCTATGAATCTGTTTCGAATATTTGTAAAACATTAATGCCCCAAAAACTTTTCGAAAAAAGGGAAATGTTGAAAATCCAATTATTTATCTAGTAAAATGTTATCCCAATAGATAAAAAACAAACAATCAAAACTGAGTTGGTTATTCATATTGTTCTAACTAAGAACACGAACAGGGATAGAAGTGACATTTGCCAACAAAAATATAGGAAAATATAGGAATTTTCTGAAAAAAATATAGGAATTGGATAGAAAATATAGGAATTTTCTGAAATAAATATAGGAATTCGATGGAAAATATAGGAATTTTTTGCAAACAATATAGAAATTTTTCGAAATAATATAGGAACATTTTGAAAATAAAAAAAGAGAACATACAGGAATTTTTATAACAAGGCAGGCCAGTAGGACATTTTTTTTTCAAAATGCAATACAGTCGAACCTGTCTATCTCTAATTTTACGGCACATAAGAAAAATTCGAGATATGGAGGCTTCGAGATACAGAAGTTTTGAAAAAAGTTCTAAAAATAAGTAATTGGAGCAATGACTCGAAAGTAAAACTTTGGGAGCAATTTTACTAATCAACAATGTCCCCTTCCTCTCAGTTTCAGAATGGATTTAATTGCTGGAAAACTTGCTTTTTGTACATAAAGTTTTAATTCTGGAGGATTATGTGACTGCTAATATTAAGAAAAGTGCTTTCTGTCTCCAAATTCCAGTCAATAAAGATTGTTGTGGATGGAATTCAAGAAAGACACTTAAGTCGAAATTCGAGTTATGCAGGTTTTCAGAAAATTGCATTCAAGACAAACATGGGGGGAAACATTGAATTAATACTTTATGTGCAGGGAAAATGAAAAACTTCGACACAGAGAGGTTTTCGAAATAGGCAGGTTCGAGATAAACAGGTTCGACTGCACTACTATTTGATTAAAAACATGTAATAACACTACCTGACAGAAGTGCAATACATACGCATAAATAAGTCTAAAAATACAATTCTGCTTTGTTCTCAGAATTTTAAGCACTTAAGCATCTTGTCTGATTCCATCCCGTGAATGACCAAATATGGCGACTATGTTTCACACGTAGCTGCTGGTCCGGTAGCTTTCCGGTTGGAAAAAAAATGATAGCTCCAGATTTACCCTATTAGTATGTTGTTTGTATATTTATTTTGTGAATGAGCTGCTTTTGAATGTGGAATTTTGTGAATGGGGCCGCTTTTACGATGCGTAAATGTGTGAAGGGGCCGCAAAGCGGACCCAATTTGTGTCTGGAACGACCCCAAAGTGTGCATGCCTTTCCGACTTCCTCAATTCTTTTAAAATCGAGAACAGCTTTGCGTATTCTTTTTTGAAAACTTGGCTGTGCGGCCTCTTCGGAGGCATTATTATTAAAATGAACGTTTAGTTGATACGCGAACTGCAGCACCTACATTCCACACAATTAAAACCAAAACAATCGAAGTTGAGATGAGCTATCCCGCAAGTAGCAATAATTGCAACCGTAGCCAAACGCAAAGTTCCGAAAAAAGAAAAAAATCGTGCGTGTGGAGACCTGAAACGGTAAGTGGCCGGAGAGCCCTTCCTAGAATGACATCATCAAAACCTACACTGCCCATGCGCCCATCATGATCGCCCAAGTTCATCGACGCCGAGTTCGAAAATGAAGTTTTGAGGACTTGCGCAGGAGCTTCATGAGCTCATTATTGAGCTGCAGAGACGAGCTAAAGTCAAACACTGCTCCACTCAGGAAGAAACACGGTACAGGGCACTCAACACATTTTAGCTTTAGAAAAGGAAGGAGACCATTTTCAATTAAAAAGAGGACTAAAGAGGACCAATTAGGATTAAAAAGATGACCTTTGGAGGACCATTCATTTAATTTCAAGGAAGCACCAAAAGGCAAATTAGCTGCCTGCTGCTAAATCCATGAAGATAATTTGTTAATTAACCATAATACTGAGATTTTTAATGATACAATTTCTTTATCTTCTGCACAACTGTTCTTTTTATCCATTGAATAATAATATTATTTACACAAACATTTGGATGGGAGGGGGGGGGGGGGTTGCTGGTAGTCCTACAGATGGATAGA
Source organism: Uloborus diversus (assembly GCF_026930045.1). Lineage (NCBI taxonomy): Eukaryota > Metazoa > Arthropoda > Arachnida > Araneae > Uloboridae > Uloborus > Uloborus diversus. The sequence goes on along the minus strand of NC_072731.1, from coordinate 86,661,128 downwards.
TGAAGCTGTGCTTCATCTTTCCTTAGTTTAAAATTATTTTTGTGTTTTTCTGTCTTGTAATGCTTCTTAATAGCATTATACCCTTCACAACCGATATGAATCTATCACACACCAAACAGATCTACTGTATTCAAAGTTTTCCTAAAAATGTCTGAAATGCTCAATCACAAAGGGAAGCAGATCACATGAGGCTTAGTTTTGCAATTTTCATATTCAAAGTATATTTTCAAGAATCATAAAGCTTACATTAAAAAATTACTCCATGATTGCAGGGCCATGAGTGCTTTGAACTTTTATGGGGGGGGGGGAACAAATCCCCCCTTAGCAGGCATCATGCCGCCTGCCTTGTCTAGTGGTCAGAGACGTTTGACTGTGACAGGAAGGTCCGGGTTCGAATCCCGGCTCGGGCATGGACGTACTTTCTTTTGTCCTTTCTTAGTGTGAATCTAATGTTATGCTGTGAATAATTGCCTACCCTATAAACTGGTCCTTATGACATGTGTGTACTGTGGAAGTCGGACTTCACACCAAATGACAGTGCGGTTGGAAAAATGAAGCAGCGCACCCCAAATTGCCAGCCTAGCTGGCACATGAGAACAACAGCAGGCATCATGACAATGAAATGATGTACACAAATTCAACTTGATGTAATTACATACTTCAACTTTGTTTCATATACAAATGCTACTTTAAAATACTATGTACTCAATTATTTAAATTTAATATCCCCCCCCCCAAACAAAAAAACAGTAATAAACGAAAATAAGCGAAGAATAATCAAAATTAAGTTTGAAAAACTAAATAAACTCGAATTAAACACAAAAATTATTAATTTTTTAGTTATTTAAATAAAAATTAAAACGTATCATGTCAAAATAACTTCTAATTGTCATAAATATAAAAATATTTATAAGATGCAAAACTATTGAAAGCTCACAGAAGCATATTTTCACGAACCAAGTTCAATGTTGGCATGTTTCCCATAAAACATTTATTTTCTACTAAATTAAACATAAAACATGCTAATCTAAGCTGGCATATGGGAAAATAACATTCGATTGGGAAAAATATTTCAACATTTACATGATTCAAAAAGATTGAAATTTCAAACACAAAAAGCAATTTTCCGCGAAGTCCGAGTAAGTTCAATGTTAGCGTGGCTTCCAAAATAATTCCTTCGTTAATTTTTGAAATTAAATGAAAAATAAGCTAATCTAAAGTAGCATATGTCAAAATAACTTCCAATTGTGGAACACATCAAAATATTTATAAGATGCAAAAGGATTGAAATTTCAAACGCGAGATGCAATTTTCCGTGAAGTCCGAATAAGCTCAATGTTGTCATGGTTTCCAAATTTTTTCCTTCTTTAATTACCAAAATTAAACGAAAAATAAACTAAACTAAGGTAGCATATGTTAAAATAACTTCCAATTGTGGAACACATCAAAATATTTACAAGATGCAAAAGGATTGAAATTTCAAACACGAGAAGCATTTTTCCGCGAAATCCGAGTAAGTTCAATGTTGCCATGGTTTCAAAAATAATTTCTTCATTAATTATTGAAATTAAACGAAAAATAAGCTAAGCTAAGGTCATGTCAAAATCACTTTGGATTGTAAAAAGCATCAAAATATTAACAAGATGCAAAAGGATTGAAATTTCAAACGCAAGAAGCAATTTTCTGCGAAGTCCGAATAAGCTCAATGTTACCATGGTTTCCGAAGTAATTCCTTCGTCAATTATTGAAATTAAACGAAAAATTCGCTAAACTAACGTAGCATATGTCAAAATAATTTCCAATTGTGAAACACATCAAAATATTTACAAGATGCAAAAGGATTGAAATTTCAAACGCGAGAAGCATTTTTCCGCGAAATCCGAGTAAGTTCAATGTTGCCATGGGTTAAAAATATTTCCTTCGTTAATTATTGAAATTAAATGAAAAATAAGCTAATCTATAGCAGCATATGTCAAAATAACTTCCAATTGTCAAAAACATCAAAATATTTACAAGATGCAAAAGTATTGAAATTTCAAACGCGAGATGCAATTTCCCGCGAAGTCCGAATAAGCTCAATGTTGTCATGTTTTCCAAATTTTTTCCTTCGTTAATTACTAAAATTAAAAGAAAAATACGCTAAACTAACGTAGCATATGTCAAAATACTTCCAATTGTCAAATACATCAAAATGTTTACAAGATGCAAAAGGATTGAAATTTCAAACGCGAGAAGCAATTTTCCGCGAAGTCCGAATAAGCTCAATGTTACCGTGGTTTCTAAAATAATTCCTTCGTTAATTATTGAAATTAAACGAAAAATACGCTAAACTAACGTAGTATATGTCAAAATAACTTCCAATTGTGAAACACATTAAAATAATTACAAGATGCAAAAGGATTGAAATTTCAAACGCGAGAAGCATTTTTCCGCGAAATCCGAGTAAGTACAATGTTGCCATGGCTTCCAAAATAATTCCTCCGTTAATTATTGAAATTAAATGAAAAATAAGCTAATCTATATCAGCATATGTCAAAATAACTTCCAATTGTCAAAAACATCAAAATGTTCACAAGATGCAAAAGGATTGAAATTTCAAACGCGAGATGCAATTTTCCGCGAAGTACAAATAAGTTCAATGTTGTCATGGTTTCCAAATTTTTCCCTTCTTTAATTACCAAAATTAAACGAAAAATAAACTAAACTAAGGTAGCATATGTTAAAATAACTTCCAATTGTGGAACACATCAAAATATTTACAAGATGCAAAAGGATTGAAATTTCAAACGCGAGAAGCATTTTTCCGCGAAATCCGAGTAAGTTCAATGTTGCCATAGTTTCCAAAATAATTCCTTCGTTAATTATTGAAATTAAACGAAAAATAAGCTAAGCTAAGGTCATGCAAAATCACTTTGGATTGTACAAACATCAAAATATTAACAAGATGCAAAGGGATTGAAACCTTAAACACGAAAACAATTTTTCGCGATAAATGAAACCGAGTATATATATGTTCAGAAAATTGCACTATTGAAACACAATCCAATGATTTTTGAAAGAATTCAAGCAATAAAGAAACTTTTCATACGTTTTCAAGCACTAGAAAAAAAAAAAAAAGACCTTTTTTTTTTTCAATAACCTTTCAAGGTTTTTTTAATGGGCGTACGAACTTGGTTTAACACGCGCTGCGGCGGCGTGTTTGGGTGTACAGTAACTTTTAACGAAATGAAAAAATTAAAATGTGATATTTAAGTAAAAACTATGTAAAAGCGGACTAATCAGACTGAAATGTTAAAAAGCGGACTTTACCATAAAAAACGAACTTTGGCGGGAAAAGCGGACCATTTGGGAGCCCTGCTTAGATAAAATGGCGTCTGCGCGTCGCTCGCGGAAATGCAGTAGCAAAAAGTCGGGGGAAAAGTAAAAAAAAAAAAAAAAAGGAAGCGGAAACTGAAAATATAGGAAAATATAGGAATTATAGGAAAATAGGAACCTTTTTCAGAAATATAGGAAAATATAGGAATATAGGAACGCTGCGATGCCTGCACGAATAAATAATTTGCTGATTATAAATAGAAAATGTATTTATCGAAGTAAATTACCTCAAAATTGAATTTCGATCTAGATTCATCCAATGATTCTTTTCAAGAGTTTTTTAGTATTACTTGTACCAACTTAATACCAGCTTTCATATATATTATAAACAAGGCTGTTATTCTTTTGCATGAAATACTTGTAAGTTTTAGGAAGAAGCACACAAATGCTCAACAACATCGAAAATCGCTCAGAATGGCGTTTTTGGAGCTCTAATTTCGAAAAATCACTGGCCCTAATATTACAAAACATGGTCTTACAAATTAAATTTTAAAACTTGAGTTTGAGAAAATATTCGTGCAGGAGTCCCAATGCCGCCTTTCTTTAATATCACAAGCAATGGATTTTTTAAACGACACTTACAAAAAACTTAAGTGGAATTGCTCCTGAATGCAAAACATGGCTTAAAGTTTTTAAACCATAATTTTAAACAATTTTCCTGGGAAATGCTCCAGATTCTAACGTCCATAAATATTCATAGTTTGTCTAAAGTTGCGTTTTTGAAACTTCAATTTTGAACACTTGCAGGGGGAGAAGGAATTGATTTCAATCTATTTAAAAAATAATTGATCGGAAAGATTCTCTGAACCCTTACCGTAATGTCAATAAACATGGCCTATAATCGCGTTTTTAAAACTAACTGCTCAAAATTTTGACCGAACAACTTTTGACCTTTTTTTCCTATCCAACCAAAAAAAAATTTTTTTTTTTTGCTTTTTTTTTCGTTTTTTGAATGTGTTCTTTTAAAAAAATTTTATATTTACGTCATTGCACGCAAGAGCAGAATTCAAGCAAATTTGGTGAGAACTAGCCAAGAGAGATGTACTTTTGATTGATTCTAAACAGTTATATTCCCAGAAATTGTATCTGCTTCTATGATAGAAAGGAAACGGATGGTTTGGAGACTTAGAGAGAGAGGAATAATTTCGTGTCCTAGGAAAAAATAGAGAATCATTGCAATGAATCCCTATTTTGTGTGTCTATGACTGTATCTATGATACACGAAATGAGGGGACAGCGCAAGGCACCCCTAATTTTATACAATCGGGGCATTTTATACAATGAGGGGTGCCGCAAAGCGCCCCTTGGAAAAATGTCGTTTTCGTGTGAAAGTCGTCATGTTCCGTAAAAACGAGGGGCGCCGCAAGGTGCCCCTTCATTTCGTGGTGCCCAGGGCGATTGCCCCCCCCCCCTCCCTCCCTCGGCATGGTCCTGCGTGGCTGCCACAAAAAGTGTCATAACTTCACCATCCACTGATTAACTTTTTTTTTTAAACAGTTCAGCTAAAGGTCTAGTTTTTAGAAATATAATAAATGAAAAACTGTTTGTTTGACCAATTTTTACTCATCTGAAAGACCCCTATCACCTTAATGTGATTTTTACGACTCAAAAAATATAGCATGAGTTAAAATAGTTATCAGTTAAACCAGGGGTTATCAAACTGGGTGCTCCACCATCTTGTGGTGCCATAGGCAGAGATGAAGGGTTCCGTGAAGTGTCCACAGTATCAATATATATTTATGGCTGGATCATGACTTCGTGGTCATCAGAAACATTAACTGATAATAAAGTGTTATCAAAAAGCAGTTTCTAATTACCAAGCAAGAAAAACAAACAGAAACCAGGTAACAGAAGTTATTACAGAAAAGTAAAGTCAAAACTTTCTGACCTTATTTTACAGTAAGTTTTCTTTATACATGGACCACTATAGGTATACTAGTTTGAAAAAAAAAAGTTATTTATTGTTCCTGTAGAATAATTTATGTTCCTAACAGGGTTAAACCGTCTTTCTTTGCCAAAACTGCTGAAAAACAAAATTAAAACTTAAAATTTTCACTTAATTTTTTTCTTAATTTTTATCTGGGGATTAAGCAAAAGCTGGAGCCAATTTAATCATAAATAAGCGATCCACTAGCTTATGAAACTCAGGGTGGTTTTATTTGGTGCACTTACCTTATATAATGGAGATAGAGTTAGGTGCAGTGAAAAAGTTCTAACTCTTCAAAGGGTGCAGCGAGTCGAAAAAGTTTGAAAACCCTGAGTTAACCATTACATAATACAGTGAATACTGTAGGATGTTAAATATTTTAAAGGACATTTTTGAAAATATACAAATAAAAACCCCATCTCTGGTTATACTTAAATATTTACAAATTCAAGCTTTTTTTGACATCAGCAGCTACATAAATTAAACTGTAGAATAATAAGGAACAAGGTGTGCACATAGTTATGGGTTTTATCCTGAGACTAAAGAAGTACTGATGCCTTTTAAAGAATATTGCAAGCAATAAATGTCAATTTTTATTACTGGATATAACTTATTCAGTAAATATGCAGTTCCCCAGAACAACTGACATTGCATATTTACTGAATTTATTTAAGGAAAAAGAAAACATACATATAACAACATATGAGGCAGTGAGAAGCAAGGGATGTAAGTGGACATTTTCAAGTTTTTAGTAAAACGCATATAAAGATAACTTCTTAGGTAGACTCTCATTAATTTTTTTTTCTAAATCATGCTATACAGCAGCACCTACCAGGGCGACTAGTACTATCTCTTGCCCCAAGACAGAAGAGACGTTCTCCTACTATTTGTACTGGTTATCTCCAAATTTTTAATTTTGCCACTTACATCTTTTTGCTTCTCACTGCCTCATATGTATATGTGCACTTAAGTGTTTGAGTATTTACATAAATTTTAAGTGGAAGCAGAATCTCAACAAAAGCTACCTCTTCAAACATTTCTTTCTCCATGTCACCACAACGCAAAGTACAATCATAACTGGAGCTTATCAATTTGCTTGCATCAAATGGATTAAATTTTACATTAGTTATACCTTCAGAATGAGTATGACATAAGAAAGGTTCAGAGTCTGCCAACTGTAAAAAAAAAGAAAAGGAAAATAAATCAAGGGTTAAAGGTTTAAAACTATCTTCCACTAACATTCCAACTTTCACGGTTCATACTCTATTCGGGTGAAAAAATTCCAAGACTTTCTCATGACTTCATAAAAAATTTCATGACCTTGTTACATGAAGAGAATACAGTCAAGTCCTGACTTACGCGAGGGATGCGTTCCAAGACTCCTCGCGTAAGTCGAAATTTCGCTTCCATTTTCATAGTCTTCTTTGCTTAAACTCTGCAAGCTTCAATATTGAAACTAAGCATAAGCGGATTTAGGACTGAGTTTCTGGGGGGGCAGGTTTTTTTTTTTTTTTTTTTTTTGGAGCAACATTTTTAATTGCCCTCCCCCCCTTCCCATGTTTTTGTCTGTTTTCTGTGACGCGTAAGGCCATTCTTTACTTTTTTATGTGTCGTTTTCATTACTGTGTGTAATCATGCTGTCCTTTTTAAATTTACCTTAAAAGAGAGGGGGTTGGTAATAAGAGAGTAATGCAGTGCTCCCTTTTAAGTGGGATATAGAATATCTCCATTTTTAGGGGGCCCGGGGGTTACTCCCCCGGAGGAAATTATCTAAAATGGATATAAAATTCTGCATTTTGAATTCTTATAAGGGTTATTTGGAAATAATAGGCAAATAATTTTTTTTTTTAAGTTTTACGCTTTAAAAGTGCTTTGTGATGCAAGTTAATACTTTAAAGGAAATGGTGCAGATTTAGAGAATAGGTATCAAGAGAGTAACATACTACCCATTCAAACAATTCTTAATTTATACACTTGATAAGAAATAAAATTGAAGCACACTTTGCTTAGGAGTTTCAAAGATTTGTCTAATTATTTTCAAGGTTTGGTTGGTTAGATTGGGTTTTTGGTTCAAGAGCCCTTGTAGGCTATACTGCGCCAATCTTTTCAGGGATTTTAGAACCTATCAATAATTTGCACTTTCCAGCCTCTGAAATTGAGTAGTAGATTATACACTTGTACAGTATTGCTCAAACTTTGTAAGAAACGGCTATTTTAAGTTTAAAAGAAAAAATAAAGTTTAATTTCCTATTCAAAAAAGAAAAAATCATGATTTTTTTTTGTTATAAGATTTTGGAAGATAAGTTGTTACTATACAAACTCCTCCCAAAACTGGGGAGCATTGTCCCCTTTGCCCCCCCCCCTATAAATCCACCCATGCTCTTCTGAACTATTCAAAAACGAAAAAATAATGATTTTTTTTTTAATTTTTGGAAAATGTGTTGTTACTACATAAAGTCCTCCCAAAACTGGGGGGGGGCATTGCCCCCCTCTGACCCCCCGTAAATCCGCCCATGAAACTAAGTTCTGAATTTTTACGAGTATCTTTTCGTTTTGACTTTTAATTGTACGTATGGACGATTCACTCACACCCATTGCATTGCTACCATCAACGTTTTGTAGTTGTTAAGCATATATAACTCTTAAACTATTTTTTTTTTCAGAAACTTTCTAGTCCCCCCCCCCCTCCCATTTTCACAAACATTTGATGAAACAGCGCACTAAGGTGCCATTATATTTCATCAACTTTAATGTTTAGAATGAAAAATAAAATAAATAAATGAAAGATGCAGAGTGGTTATTTGATACACTAACAACGTGTAGATTAATTTGATGTGAGAACTTTTGCCGTCAGTGATGCTAAAGAGATAAAATAACATTCACGAAATCAATATTTAGTTGTCAATTATGAAATCGATACTTCCTTCCAAAAAAATTCCTGTTGTGGACGAGGAACTCACGTCAGCTCGAAAATTCGCTACTCGGGGAAAAAGTTGTGTAATAGCCATTCACGTAAGTTGAATCTCGTTGTAGCAGGAGTCGACTGTATTTTATTAAAATTTCTTATAACTTATACATTTGTTTCAAGTTATAGAATTATACACCACTAAAAAGTCCATTTCACTAACTATGGCTATTATTCATTGTTAAAGTTTTTTAACTATAGAAGCAACTTTTCAATGAATAAATCAATGCATATTAGCACTTACTACATTCCAGAAGCCCATGGACCCCATACTTGCTCCCTGCACAGACAATTACATTCTGGGGATGAGGATGAATGTCCATGGAAGAAATCCGAGCAGGAACTACTTTTGCAATGTTATCTTCACTCAACTTTAAATCCTTAAACAAAGCTCTAAAAAAAAGGCAGTCAAATGAATAAAAGTATGATTATTTGAAGACTTTTTTGAAGCTAATTTAATGCTTTTTATGGGGGTACCCACAAATAAATTATGAGTAAGTAGTGTAGTGCCTGGGACGTTAAAAACTTTAAGACATCGGATTTCTCAGGGGGGAAGATGAAATTAAATGAATTTTACGGGAATGTGTTACAAATAATATAAATAATAATCTCTACCCATTTAAAAGTTGTTCATTTGATTTTATAACAGAAAAAAATGATTTGCAGTAGCTTTATATACTATAACACATATTATGCTACAGAATTTTTTTTTTTAATAATAAAAGACAAATCTATTACAAAAATAAGTAAATTTTTGATGTACAAATAAGAAAATAAAATAATTTACAAAATATTTATTTATTTAAATAGTTTACATAAAAGAATCAAATATTATTTTATATTACTATAACATACAAGTAAATTATAAGTAATTACCTATAAAAAATAAGCAGATAATGAATATTTAAAGAAAAAAATTGTTTTCAAATATTTGTTCATTTAAATATTTTCAAACATCAAATATCGTATTCTATTTTATCGATTTGAATCATCGGCGCAGTATTTAAAACAGCTGTTGTCATTGCACTGTAGGCATGCTATACCACAGTATAATCCATAGCAGTGTAAATTGTGTTATAATCACTACGAGCTGTATTAATAAATGGTAAAAAAAATAATTGCCCGACGTATGAAAATCACACGCATTAGTTAATAAATACATAAATCCATTCCATCCTGGAAATTCATGATTGTTTTGGAGTTTCAAATATGTCAAAGACTATTCAATTGTCTATTTTTAGTAAATGTCTTAATGATCGGTTTGACATCAGATAACTTGATTATTATGTTCGCAAAATCTGCACCTGCAGAAGCTGAACATATTTGAAGAGGTATATGAACTTTTTTAGCAAATTCAGATTCAGATGGAAGTCTTTAAACATATGATAGGTTGTCAAGGCTCATCACTTGGAGTAAATGTTTTAATAATTCCCATTTAATGGAACGCTCCTTTACCATCTATAGTGCTAATATTGAAATCAGTATTATCATGTACAAATTGAAAAAAGTTCCTGGTTTTATTACTGTTGGACTTACAAAACTTGTTAAAGCTTCATACAATGTAGCCTCCTCATATGAAGTGCAAAAGCGTAAGGAGTTACATATATTTATAATTTTTTTTGTAGCTAAATTTCTGTGAAACATCACATCCATAGCAGACGAAATGTTGGGAAGATGTTTGTCTTTATCTATTTAAGTAAAATTTAACGTATAACTAAAAAAATGATTTCATACGAAAGATTATGCTCTCTTATTCATTTCTTAATATTTTTTGTTTAAACAATGAAAAAGTTAATTGTACAATTTTATATTGGTAGAAGTTGCAATTTAGAGTGGAAAAAATAAAATCCCGTATGTTATATATAAATTCATTCACCCCGGGAGAGATCCAAGGTCGAAACCCTTGGGCACTGCACTAAAAATCCTAAGTTTTTTTTTATGCATGTATAACAACTTAGAAATTTTAACCAACCTTGAAGTTATACAGAAACTGTCCAGTCTTTAACTAATTGATCTCTGTTTTATTGAACAAAAACAGGCATAATAAGTGACAGAAAACTTTCTAAATAATTCGCTTTTATAAATTTGTATAAAAATTAGTTTTCAACTTTTGTAATCAGTTTTGTTGAAAATCATCAGTAGACTACATGCAAAAAAAAAACACCGAAAGTCCGGTTATGCCATCAGAGACTGCAGTTTTTTCCCTGTTAAGAACTGATCCTTCTGAATAGACAATAACCAAGCTGGAGGCATCTGCCTCCAACCTGATCTCTTCCAAACTGATGAATAGATAACAAGACAAAACTGCAGTCTCTGGATGGCATAACACGGCTGTTGGCGTACTGCAATGTAGTTCGGCCTTAGCCCTAGCTTAAGGGTGGTAATTTACTACATTAAAGTCGGTAGAAACCTGGCAATATCTAGAAGTCATTTGCTTGATTTGTTAAGTGTGTGGTGTTTTTAATGGATGGAAATGGGGTAGTCAGAATTATTATTAACATAGCAAATGTACAATGCTGGTCTAAAGTGAGGGCTCTACAGATTTTTTTTTTTTTTTTGATTTTAATAGATCTGGGCCTGCAGACATTGTGTTTATAAGACATGGGATAGAATATTGCTTTCTCGTTGAGAGTAATGTCAATTCATCAGGCTTATCAGACAAATGTCTTCACCTGAAAAGATTGTAAATTTACAATAATTTCTTTAAAGAATGCTGTAAAAGTTGCTGTTGAACTGTAGAACTAGTTTCTGCAATGCTTACAAAATCATACAAGGTGAGAAAATGATATTTTTTCTTTTCCAGTAAGTTTGAATATTAACAGGCACTTGTTTCATTTTAAATTTTCGGAAAGAATTAACTGGAACAGACCCCGAAGTGGTTTTTTAGGGGGGGGAGGAAATAAGTAATCAAAAACTGAAAAAGTAGGAAAAAATTACTTAAAAAAGTAGGAAAAAATAGGAAGAGATGGAACTACACACACGTCAAGAGGAAACAAATTTAGAGTAAATTTTATTTCTAATGTAAAATAAACTAACAGTATTTTTGATTTAAAACTGTCTCAAAAACAAACTAACAGTACTTTTGAAGTATTAAAGGGATTTAATGAAAAGCCGAGTCACAAAACATAACGAAAGAAACAAGCTGACAATCATTAGTATGAAAAAATAAACTGGTTTTAAACAAAGATATATGAAAATAAAATCCAAACAAAGAAATACTTTCAACAATACAGTAATAAAATTTTTAAGTGTGAAAGAATAAAATGCAATATAGCAATATATAATGTAGTATAAAAAAAACTATGATTCAAAAAGCAAAGCAAATATTAAATTAGTTTCAATTAAAAATAATCAGCAGCTGGCATGCATTCTTGCATAAAGAGGGGCAATGTTTGATTTCGAAGAAAAAGGAAAAAGACTGAAATTGCAGAACTAAAATAAATTTGTTCTTAAATATGGGAGATAAAATTTATAATAAAATAATTAAACTAAATAAATAACAAAAATAAATAAACTATAGGTTTTGAATTATGTTGTGTACTTTTAGCATTCAACATAAATTTTTGTTTCAGGCACGTCATTTATGGGGGGTCAGTGAGGTCAATTTCTCCCCTCACTGGCTTTGGGCAAACTAATGCTTAACTATACAAGTTTGTGTGGTTTTTGTTGTTTTCAGATAAAATTTGCGTTCAGTATACATCCTTTGCTAGCCACAACTAGGGGAAAATCAGAAAGACAAAACAGTTTTAATTTGAATCAAGCAATAAAAACGAATATTGTTTTATTGAGTTTTTTAACTCTTTTATACTACTTAATTTTTACTTTATACATGTTGTTGTCATTTTTACTCATTCCATAATACAAAGTTTTCGACTGCTTTTTTACAATTGTTTTATTGGTTTGATGATTTTTTTAACCTCTTTCCTTGTTCCAAAATTTGTCACTGAAAAAACAAAAGGAAAAATACATGCATGGCAAACATAACATTTTTTTTCAAGTCAAAGATCAGTTACTAATGTTTCTCTGTGCATAACAGAGAAGACATGTGAATTCATTCGATCCTCATCATAAGACAAAAATATTCATTCGTAAATTGCTCACGAAATTGAGAGTGAGGGGGGAGCACCTGGTATCTAATGCCAGCATATATCTCTTCCACCCCCCCCCCCCTTTGATCAGGCACCCTGAGTACAATAACTTACAGTAGATATGCCGCATCTGTATAATTGCCGCACCCCCGAAAAGAGTAAGAGTCTGTCAAAAAAAATTTTATATGTTTCGAAATGCTGCATTGCCATAAATGTAGCACATAAAAATTATGAGCAACTCCTCGATATGATGATATATCAGTAGAAAATACTCATTAAAAAGAAAAAAAATAGAGTACATATTTGCTGTGGCTCTGCCCCCCAACTTTTTAAAAATGTAAAGAAATAAAAACGGAATCTCGCATTTAAATTGATTTCCGGTTTTTATCCAAAAAATCGGGAATGCTTTGCCCACCTAGGTTTTGCCTTTTTTTGCAAATACACTCTTTGCACGGAAATAAAATAAAATTTTATAAATTTTATAAACATGTTTACGATTTTAGAATGAATAATAATCGTATTTATGTAGTTTGTTTCCGCGATTAATTTTGAAGTGATCCGTTTTTTGCGAATTTCTGTTATCTGTGCCTTTTATTTGGTACTAACATCAATAAAATATGCACAGTGCACAGGTTTTTCATTTTTTGCTTCCTTACGTTCCTTTTAAGGTTTTTCATTGCCTTTCTGTTTAAACAGAGCTCAATTTCACTTGTAATCAACTATACAAAAAATTGTCAATAGGATATTCGGCTTTTCCAGCACTTTTTGGACAGTCGGGGCCGTTTATTTTAATTAAAGCTTCTAATTGAGGGGTAAATAATATACAATTGCATCAGAATGGGCCAGTATCTGTTTCTTTATTGTTTCGTTAAAACTGTAGGACTGAAGTCAGGGTGATAAATAGAAAAGTCGATATAAACGCTGCAACAGCAAAAAAGTCACGAATATTTAACTTTTAAACATGCAGGCACTGCAGTGCTCCTTCCAGAAATTACTGTAGCCAGTGAATTAAAAACTTAGGATTCGCTTGCTTCTTTTGCTTTTTAAAATTGAAACATGCAGAGAATTATCGGTGCGGCATCGTAAAAATAAGAAAAAATGCACAACTAGAAGTGCTTTACTAAAGAAAGAAAAAGTAGGGAAAAAAAGGAAAAAGTAGGAAAATACGGAGAGAGCTCTAAAAAGTAGGGAAAAGTAGAGAAAATTAAGAACTTCTTTGGAGTTTGCTGGAATTTCGAAGAGCAAGGCTTGTATTAGTGGCTTCTAGTGTATTTATAGACAAAGGTTGGTTTAGAAACATGATCTCTTCCCTTTTCAAAGTAATGACAATATGTACATTGTACATGCAAACCACATGACTAATATTTAATCATGGAATTTTATATCGTTTAATTTGAAAAATCATAAAATAACTACATGAAGCAAATTACTTGGTATATTGAATAGATTTGACATCCTCCATGGAACCCCAATAGATGTGACTTGACGTTATTTGAAAAATCTTCAAATGTGTCTTTTAAGGCTTCATTGAAAGATAACTGAGGTGGGAATGCTGAAAGAGGAAATTAAGACATGTACATACAGTCAACAGTTATTAAAACAGAAAATAGCCAAGAAGTAACAAAAACTAAAGCTGAGTAATGTTATAACCGGGGGGAGGGGAGGGGGGGGATTAAATCTCAAGCACATAAAAGTATGAACAAAAGAGTTTATATAGATATTTAACAAAAACTAGAGAGCTGAATCAGTTTATGATTTTTTTTTACTTTTTTATATTACACCTAGACAGTAAACTCTTCATTTTTTTTAGAGTAATAATAGAGTTCATACTCAGCTTTGAAAATTAAAAGTAAGGAGTTGTTTAAGGAGTTTTGCAGGAGTTCACTTTTTTTTTAAGGACTAGTTTCTTGTTTAAAGATGCATTTTTTAAAACATATTTCAGAAAAAAATATGTACAACTCTAATAATAGTTATTTTTGCTTCCGCACAATAAATTGAATGCACAAACATATTAAATTTACAGTAAAATATGCATTTACTGCTTCTTAGACTTCAGCCGTCTCGGAATCAAATTCAAATACTGGGGGGGGGGGGGGGGTAACCCATTAAAATATGTTCTATTTTGAAAATGAATAAAAAAATTAGTGATATTGATTGAAAATAAGCATTTTCTCAAAAACAAAAACACGTACGTACTAACAATTTGCAAACCAAAAAAAAAAAAGACTTTAAAAAATAAAATAATTGCTAAAATAAGAACTATAATAAGCCGACTGAAAGCAGTCGAGGCCAAAATAACTTCCAACTTTCAAAACAATTAAAATATTTACAAGATACAAAAGGAGAAACTTCAAACACAACAAACAACTTTTGGCAAAGTTTGTGTTCAGGGCCAGATTTGGAAGTGTGGAGGCCCCTAATCAGGATTCCAAAAAATCATCATATTTTCGAAAATATCCAATACACTGATATATATCCGAATATTTCGATATATATGTATATATCCGATATTTTTGACCTGTGGAAGTTAGGATATTTTAGTATAGAAACATAAGGAACTGTGAAAAAAAGTTCCTGACTTTTTCCCTGATTAAGTTCACCAAATTTCCCTGATTTATGTTACTAATGATAATGGTTTCCTTTCTTTGCTCTACTTGAAATCTATTGTACGTTTGTATAAAATGTAGTATTTTAAATGTTTTAAGTTGTGTAAAGTTGTTGAACTAAACATATATTTTTTAAAAAATGCTACTTTTTTAACAAAATGGTTAAACAAAAAAAAGCATATCAAGTCAATTTAAAAAAAAAAAAAAAAATACAAAACAGTACATTACATTTTTCTACATGGAAAATTTTTAAAAAATTAAAAAAAAAAATTAAAAAAAAAAACTATTTCAGAAACCACTTAGCATAAGAATTTTAAGAAAAATTTTATTAAAATCACTCTTAAAAACATATACGTATCTATGGTAGAGCTAAAAAGTAATTGAAATTATTTTGAACTAAATTTTCAAACAGTATAATAATTGTTGCAAGAATAACAAGTAATAGTGAAAGAAAAGAAGCAATGTAGTTATTCTTAAATAACTAAATGACATATTTATGCAAAACACATGACACCTTTTGACATCCATGCATAGGTAGCTTTTCTCTAATCAAGAACATCAGTTTTAATGAATGAATAAGCATTTTAACAATAAAAAAATAAAGATATTTACTTAAGTACACAAGTTAACTCTATTTTAAATGATTTTAGTATGTAACGAAAAAAATCTTTGATTGCTTTTGTAACAAACAACTTTGAAATGCAAGAAAAAAAAACAGGGAAAAAAACAGCAATTTAGTTAATTTCAAAATACATAAATAAGAATACAACTTGGTTATAAAATAAAAGAATCACTTAAGTCTGAAGAAATGAAAACCTTTATAATCTGCAGTGACAGCAAAAAAACAAAATTTTTTTGATTGAAAGTTCAATTTTAGCAAATTAAATTAAAAACATGAAAGAAGTAATAACTTTTAAGCTTTTATCAGTATTAATTCAAAAACCAAAGATTTCTTCTTGAAATTGTGATTAAAGTACGCAAATCACTTTGAGACAATGGAATAAAGGCAAAGGAGCTAATGAAGGCTTCCTCTTTGCTTGTATGGTCTGTTTATTTTACGTCGCATTGAATGCATGAAAGGAAAGTTTCAAGCAAGGTAAAATAAACAGCCTAACAGAAACAATCTCAGGAAGTTCATCCTGTGGTTAATAATTAAGATTCAATACTTTGACGTTGAGGAAAAAAGATGCACAAATATGCGGCAGTGTATAATCGCACCTCATTAATTTTACTTTTTTTTTTTGGATCAGATAATTGGCGGAAAATGCGTAGGGAATTAGGATACTTAATTTCGTAAAGCAAAAAAAATTTCCTTATAAAATCAATTTTCCCTGATTTTTTGTTATTTTTTTGAAATTCCCAGATATTTCCCTGATTTTTCCCCGATTAATAAAGTTCCCTGACTTTTCCCTGATCTCCCTGATTTCTCTGATCTGTCGCCAGCCTGTTTCAAAAAATTGTACACATTTTTTTTTAATCTTCAAAATTGATCAAAATTTTATAGACCATTTCAAAACTTTTGTGTTGCTGATAAACATAGAAAATTGACTGATTTTAAGAATTTTTCTTCTAAAAAAAATGAAATTTATAATCGAAAATATGATTGAAAGACCAACAGTGTAGGTAAGTTTACACTGTTGGCCTTTCAATCATATTTTCGATTTTTTCTTCTGCCGAGGTTATTCATGGGTGTTCCCGATTTATGATTTAGATTTTTGGGAATCCTATTACATTTGGAAAAAATTCTGCTTCAACAGTTAATGATTTGTCGAGTACTCCCCCTCTCCCCAGTGTTTAGAAATCTTATCTTTAAAAAAAAATTCTGTTTGTGACGTTTTTCCGCACTATAGGTGTCGTTGCTGTACTCAGGGGCGTAGCTAGGGGGGGGACAACCCCCCCCCCCCCCGAAACGTTAGTCTCAAAAAAAAAGAGAGAGAAAAAGCAGAAGAGCAGAGAAAGAAAAAAAAAGAAGAAAAAGAAAAAAATCAAAAACGATTTTTTTTCTGAGTAACAAAGGTCAAAAATTCACTTTGCTACCCCCCCCCCCCCCCCAAATGCCATTGAAAATCTGCTCCATGTGTGACCCTCTAGCATAAAGACGCCTCCCTCTGCTGCGACAATTTTTTTATAATTGAGTGAAATTTGACACTTTGCTTTAGAAATGAGATTGATTTGTTAAATCCACGTATATGCAGCCTTTCTTTGTTATAGATTTTGCAAATTGTTAAATATGTTTCATTTCATGAGCCGCGCAAGTGGGAATATTGCATACAGTCGAATCTGTATATTTCGAATTTCACATTAAAGAAAAAATTGAGATAAAGAAGTTTTGAGATAGGGGGCTTTAAGAAACTTTTTACAGAAATTTGAAAATATGATGGTGAAAAATTTGAAATCAATACTAAAGACAATATGGGGCTTTTAATTAAAATTCCTCTTTATTAGTTTTGTTAGGTATTTATTTTATTATCACATTATTAAGTGCTTTATTTCAAGTTTAAGGAATCATTTTGACAGTAAAAGTAACTTTAAGCATATCTTTTTCAAGAAAACGTCTTTTATTGCTTTTTGGTCCCTGATTTTTTTTTTTTTTTACTCATTATTTATCCTCTTGAGGTAGGTTAGCAATTGCTGCAAATCTAACTTGGCCAGTATTCTACAGTTTTCCCTTTTTTCATCACTTGAAAAAAACATACTTTCTTTTCACTCCTAATCATTTCGGTTTTCTAAGGAATCACAATTTTAAGAAAGAGAGCAACCAAAGAACAGGGACTAATCCAGATAACAGAGCGAAATGGCTTTTAACTTGAATGACCTTTAACCATGAACTTGAAATGTTCATCTTACATGTCAAACCTATATATATCACCCATTTACCTCTTCTTCCAAGAAAGTGGGCGAAATGACTATCCTTTGGTTAATCTTCCTGGAAAGCTTATTCGTGGAACGCATTTCTCCCTTTTTCCCACTGCCTTCTCAGCTCTTGAAGACAATTCCTCTGTTTCTGAGTTGAAGAAAATATTTTTGTTTGCTTCTTTAAAGATCATTGAGCTTCGAAATCGAAAGTGATAGCATAACCGGAATTCGAGACAATAGAGATTTTTTAATGGTCTTGTCTCGTGTGTGTCATAGATCATAGTCAAAACGACCTTTGCTAACCAGAGTATCCATTGCAATCACATTGATTTTTCAGCCAGTATTTACTACGCATTCCTTTGGAAACGTACAGTCTGTTTAAAATAGTGCATTCTAAGTGAAAGTTGTTGCATAACGAAGCGAGCAAAACCGATAACAAGCTTTTTTAAACCCAAACAAAAAAATTAAAATGACAGAAAGGATTACTCTAAAAAGAAAGTTAACGTCGTCTGAAGAAAACGAAGTACAGTCTGCAAAGCAGCATTAGACCCATCGGACCCTTCTGAAGGTAATTTTATTTTAATTCAAAAGGAAAACTGCGTAGCATTACATGAATAAAATGTTTAAAAACGAAATGAATCTAGATTATTTCTGTTGAAGTATGAAGTGAAAAGGGGGGCGCTTGAAACCAGCGCAAGCACCCAGACCACAGGTCTATTGTACTATATCCGCTTAGGCTACTAAAGGAGCCCAGTAACAGAAATAATAGAGATTATTTATAAGTATACAGAGATTATTTCTGTTAGCTTGGTTCGCATTAAAAAGTAGAAAGACAAAAAAGACTTCTGTTTATAATACCTCGAAAATAGCTGTTGCTCTCTCAAATAGATATTTATGTAAATTCCTTAAGCAGCTAATAAAATTAAAAATAAAGACTTGAATGGAGAAACAGATGGTATGCATTTGAGCGAATAACTTTCTACCGCCTATATTTCTTCCCTAACTATTTTTATTCAAATTTTATTAACTGCTTTAGTATTAGCATAAATGTAAATACATAAAAAGTAACATATAAATATAACAATATGAAAAGCAATTTCATTTTTTGCTGCTTATAATTCAAGAAGTCTTTATTTTATTTCATACTTTTAGTGCAAACCAAGTTGGGTAAAAATAGTCTTTATAGTCTAACCACCAATGAGATTGAAAGTCAAACATCCAGTTTACAGGCGGAAATGGAAGTATCTATTAGCTTTCAGGGATGCCAGCTTTTGTAGATGTGTGTTAGCCTCTAACTTAAGCAGTCATACTGAAATGAACGGCACGCGCTCATCAGATATGTGATTTAACCTTGATTTGGATAGACTGGTTTTGACAAGACGTTGCTAAAAAATTTCAATTTAAATTAAATGGAGGAAAAAGAAAAAAAGTTGAATTTTCCAGAACATTAAAAAAAAAAAAAAAAGAAATCTTTGCTTTTGTTTTGTTTGACACAAGTATCGATATTGGGGCACCCCATTCCAAAATATGTAAGATTCACCTCCCTCTTATTTTTTTAAATACTAATATATATATTATATATATATATATATATATATATATATATATATATATATATATATATAAAGAAGTAACCCCTCCCCCCCCCCCTGAAAGTCGGATCTTGCTATGCCTCTGGCTGTACTCTGACACATGTGTTTCCGGTTTCCAAGTCTACTTACTTTGCTTCCTTCCATTTTTTTGTTCATTTATCGTTTGGTCTACATTGTGCGGACTTTTCGTTCTTTTTTGCACTGAAGAAGGGTCTTGCATTTGACAGCCCCAAAACAGCTTTTTTGCTGAGTTTTTAACTCTATTTTACTACCTTATTTGTACTTGATACACGTTGTTGTCATTTTTACTCATTCCATTGTACAAAGTTTTTTGACTGCTAGTTTACAAAGGGGGAAGGGTTTAAAAATGTTGAAAACAAGTGACATCATTTATGGACAACCCTTTATCAAGGAATCGGTCGAGGATTTGCAGAATTACGTATATGCAGTATGAATTAGCTCCATACCCATGGCATAATTTAAATGAAAGAATACTGAAGAAGTGCAGAAAGTAAGCACTTCCTCAGTATGAAATTCGTTTGTAGAAATTAATAAGTAAAATGATTGGAAAAAACCATGTTCGACATATGACACTGAGAGAGACTTCCCTTTATTACAGATCAAGGGATAAACAAGAATGTGGTAGGTCCTGGAAATGGTGGGGCGACCAATAAGCCGGAACAGGCTTTATTCCTAATCCTTGACGATGATAACATTCTGAAAGCCCCCGACCCTGATAGGAAAGAGAGTTAAAGGTGGGAAGGGAGGGGCCAATTTTTGTGGTTTTCGATTATATCTCTGAAACACGGCAGAAAAAATGTGTTTCGAATAAAAGTGAAAGTTAACTAAATTTATAGTAAAATTGTTTTCATACATGTGTCACGCTTCCAATGGTTTTTTAGGTATATGTTCTTGAAAACCAATAATATAGGAGATTAAAAAAAATCCCTTGTTCTTTTTGTCTTAGAGTGTCTGTCCCAAACAGGCACTCAATCAATGCTGCAATCATGTGACACAGCTCTCCCTGTTTTCGGTTTTCTGTGTCTCAAAAATCAACCAGCTGAACGCTTGAACTACGGATTCAAACCTGATACTAAAGAAATATGAAGCCAATGACAGTGGGAAAGTTGTTCTAAAAAATTGGTTATGTATTGATGTCAGCATCGTCCCCTTCGTCCTGGGCAAATATTTTGATTCCGTTGTTGCAACTACCCTTGCAATGCAAGCATGCGACAGAGTAGTTTAACGATGATTTTTCTACAAAAGACCTTCCAGTGTCACATCTTTTCGTGCATTGGTCAAAATCATCAAGATTCCGTCAGGAGCAACATATACAATTCCAAGAGTTTCGGCACGAATTGGTCACTCCTTGTTTCCCAAACCCCTATCTGATACTTTATTATTAAGTTCCTAGCTACAGTTGTACCTGGTGGTACAGGTGAGTTAGAGGTCAGTTTTTATATTTGCAGCCACTTTGATAAATAATTTGTGGCAGAATTCGCTGAGGGACTTTTCTGTGGCTGGAGCACAGTATCATGGGAGATAAACAAGACCCCAGCAGCCTCAATGGATTCAGGGGAATAGAAACTGTTGTTATATACCTTAGATACATGTTGTATGATTTTAGATTTCTGGCACGTTTTTGACAAACCCTTTTCTCCTGAGATACCCTGCGAACGTCAGCATCACCTAAAGCTCGGAGCGTATTTGTCTCGTGTTTCTATAGCTTCATCATTAGCAGATTTGTCTGCTTATAATTGAAAGTTGGACAGAAACCTTCTTGTTTGACCGTTGTTTCAATTTTTTAACTGACATTGATGTCCACATGGTCAATTTATACAGTTGTCTCTTTTTTCCAAACAGTTTTATAGATTAAGTAGCCTCAGCAACAACAAATTCAAATTTCATTAAATCAATGTCATTTTCAATGTCCTTAAATACCATACATGGTGCTGATTTTCTGCACTCATAATCCACTAATTCATACTGCATATACGGAATTCTGGAAATCTTAGTCCAATTCCTTGGTTAAGGGCTGTCTATAAATGATGTCACACTCTTTTTCAACATTTTTACCCCCCTTCCCTCTTTTGTCACAAAGTATGTTATAGAAGCTACTTTTCACCAACATATCCATATTAAAAATACTTGATGTCACACTTCTTTCCTTCTGCCTTGTCACATCATCACAATTGTACGAACGGACCTCCCCCTGGAAGCGTGACATCATTTGTGTCTTAGTAATCTCCACATATACTTCATTATAATTCAGGAATGTTGAAATCATTGAGGAAAGAGGAAGTGCGCAATCCTTTCGAGGTCAGTTTGAAATTTGTGAACTGCAAGAGTTCCATTTTTTGCCATGAAGGTGCACGTTTGAAATCCAATAACTTTTGATTGGTTGAATAAAATGTGACAAAGTTACATATCAAATTGAAGGAAAGTTAAAGCTCTACAACTCCGTCATTGACAATTTTTATAAATACTAATCCTGGGAGGCATTAGGAGACTTAACAAAAAGAGAGACTTTTTCTGAAAATCATTGACTTTTCATAACATATACCCTGAAAAATATTGAAAATTTGAAAAATATGTGTAGAAACAGTTCTATAGGAACTTTATTTAGCTTGAATTTTTATTTTAAACGCATTTTTCCACCTTTTTCAGCATGTTTTTAAAAACCCCCAAAATTTGCTTCCCCCCCTCCGTCCCACCTTTAGCTCACCCTCCCAGGGGCGGGAACTTTTAGTATGATATGTTTACTAACTAACTACCTGTAACAATATTCTGAAATCAGATATTATAACCCGTTCCATGCACGCTGCAATGTGCTCACTGACTGGACTATATGAATAAAATAATTTCTAAGTTTTATTTCAATTTGATCTACTTGCACCCATGACACTACTAATATGAATCAATTCTACTTTTATATGCAGCACCTCCTATACATTTCAGTTCTATATTCCAATAGCAAACATATTTAAATAATCAATACTTACTTTCTTTTCATCTTCCTCTGCTTTTGCCCTTGTTGACAGCGTTATAATAAAGTGCATCTTCTGATAAATCAACATCCAACTTAGCAAGGCGTCGACTTTTACGTATAGGAGTAAAGGTAGGCTTGAATCTAAAATTGAGAATATGTGAGCATAAATTTATATAGTTTAAAAATACATGAAACATTTTATATGTTACAGGATACTGACCATGACCAAATTTATTGTCCCAAAATACCAGTAGAAACCTTATAACAGGAATTAGTAAATGGAGGGAGGAAGTCCTATCATTGGGCTTAGCAAAAGCTGAGGCAAAGATGCCAAGTCATGTGATTCAACAGCGACGAATGGTTGACATGTTTTGCGTGAAACTGGCGAAAGAAACCCGATTTCTCCCTATGCTCTGCTTTAAAATCTATCACGTGACTTGGAATCTTCGCTTCACGAATGAAAGTCTTCACTCCCTCCATTTTATATCTTCTCAATGCAAGACAGCCCATATGGGGCGGGGGGCAAGGGGGGCCCAAGCCCCCCCCCCGCCCCTATTTGAAATTAGAACCTTCTTGCTGTTAGTAGTTTTTTTTTTTTTTTTTTTTTCAAAAATCTTTTCCAGCAATTAATGAATAAGATATTAAAAATGTCAAATTTTAATAACTCTAATCTGTACTGAAATCAGTTTCTAAGGTGAAAATATCCTGCTAAACCAAGGGAAAAATATCCGAGCCCCCCCCCCCCCCCTAAAAATTTTGCATATGGGCGCCCTTGTCTCAATGGTATAAACACATGAAAAAATACTGGAATTCCAGTGTTTCAGCGGAATACAATCACCCCAGAATCGCCCTAAATATATTATAGTGAAAAGATAACAGAAAAATTCAATTCTTTTTCAGTGATTTCATTAAGTTTCACAAATTAGGTTTTTCTGAAAATAAATGAAATCCGTTAAAATACTAAAACTCAATCATTCCTGAATGTGGCTGAAAGAAATACAGATAAACTCAATGCAGGAGTAATAATTATGGGTTTTATGTATTTTGAAGGCATTTTAAAATAAGCCTATTTTAAGGACCCCTCAATTTTTTCAAAATAGATATGGTCCTGTTAAGAAATGTAGGAACCTTGAAACATGCTTTGGATTAGCTTATTCCTCCATATAAGCATTAAATTTACAATTTGTAGCAGCTCAGAATTTATGATTTTAATTTAAATAACTTCAATAATTTTCCATTAAAATACCGAAAAAATGATATTTCAACTACCTAAACTATACAATAACAATAATCTTAAAACAGATGATATGGCCATTATGCTAAACCTTAAACAATTCAGTAAAATTTTGTACCTACTTTTTGTTCACTCTTTTGACAGGTTTTCTGACAGGCTTAATTTTCCGAACAGAACTAGTAAAGTCTTCTTTTGCCTGAAATGTTTTTCAGAATATAGCAAAGCAGGAATGTAATCGAAGAAAACTCAATTTCGATGATGTCAACCAAAATTTGATCCTTGTAAGTAAGGCATTAGTGTATTGTAATATAAGTGACGCTATCAATAAAGTATGCAATATAAGTAGTATAATATCAGCCATATCATTAAATGAAAAAATGTATTTAAAAGGGTCATTTTTTAAGTAAGAACCATTTTGTAATGGAGTAAGAGAAACTTGATTTATGAATGTAAATTGTATCACAACACAAAATATGAACAGTTTTTTCTTTTTTCAACATAGTCACCATTAACATTTAAACATTTGACAGATCATAGCACCAGCTTTTGGAGCTCATCTAAGAACTCTGCCGTCTGACAGTTAAACCAATTAATAAATTTCTTTCAACATCTCATTAATCAAGCACTTTCCACTGAGAAATTACTTTAATTTCGGAAAAATGTGTAAGTCTAATGGTGCTGAATCAGGGCTGTATGGTGGATGATCCAGAAATTAACAGTGAAAGTTCTCCAGATGAGCGTTTGTTCTTGCCGCAATGTGAGACTGTAGGTGAAGCAGAACAATGCCGTTAGAGGGCAGACGCTGCCAACAGTTTTGAATAGCAAGCTGAAGCTTTAACAGTATTTCATAGTACCTCTTAGCATTTATTGCCATTCCTCTCGGCAAAAAGTCTCCCAGAAAAATGCCATTTTTGTCATAAAAAAAAATTGTGGCCATGATTTTCAGTGTTGAAGGTTGTTGTTTGAATTTTGGTGGTTTTGTCCGGCAGTTTGATGCCATTTACTGGATTGGTGTTAAGTCTTTGGAGTGTAGATCCCAATCCAGGTTCCATAGTCAGTCACAATGTGCTTTAAGAACTCATCACCATCCTTGTAACAGCGCTCCAAAAAGGACAAAAAATGTGCCTAACGCTTTGCTTTGTGTTCTTCTGTCAACTTTTTTGGTCTCATCTCGAACATTTTTTTTTTGTAGATGTTTGTCACTAACAATGCAATTAACTACTGATCTTGAAACTTGTAGAAATTTCTGATAAAGCTTGTCAATGATGAAGCACCTGTTTTGGCGAATCTCCTCATCAACTTTTTGTGTCAAATCTTCATTCATGACACAAGGCTGCCAGGTTGATCTTCATCATGAACATTTGTCCTTCCTTCATTATTTATTAAAAAACCTACCCCATTTATGCAAATTTCCATCATTCATAACACATTCACCATAAACAAGCTACCAATGGATTTCAGCAGGAATACTGAATAACTTTTGAATTTAACTAAAATTTATTTATAATCATTTGAATTCCATTGAACTAGACTAATTAATATAGTCTTTATAGTTATTTTAACAACTACCAAATTTTTATTCTTGTTTCATGGAATTTGATTTAAAACAGTAGTAATTGCATTAAGACTACAAACATTATTTTCATTTTGATTAAATTACAATAAAAATACCCCAAAAAATTATTTTTCTAAAAAAGTTGGCTTTTTCTATAAAAGCCAACTTTTTTTAAGCAGTTAAAACCAAAAAAAAAAAAAAAAATCGGCCAGCCTTTTTTGGCCTGGCTAAAATTGAACAACCCCCGACAACAAGCATTATATTTATCTGTCCTTAGTAGTTATCGCTTGCAGGAGCATCACAAGAGTGCAGTTTCTTTTTCTTTCGCAAAATTAACAGATTTTGTATAAGTTGATTCCTCTAACTTAACTTCAAAAAAGGTTCCAAACATTATCGTTTTTATACACGAAAATATGCTGCGTTGTTTTGATTTGAAATTTGCTCTTTCAATAAAAAATTTCTGAACGATCCGTTTTTGTTTATCAGAATTTTGTGATGGGTACGTTAACAGACCCAAATTTCCTCTGGCCAGACACCTGCATTAATAACTATACTGTTATTTGTTGTTGCCATAAACAATAAAAAATTAAAAGCAATTATAAATTAAAATGATGGATGGATTGATTTTTTAAAACATTTACTAAAAAGATAGCATAAAAAGTGAAAGCATAAACAAAAAATTATGAAATTTAATTAATATTTATACATATTTATACAAATTTAAGCTTAAAATAAGAATTGATTCATCCCTTTTTCTGTTTAACATTTATAATGTTATTATCATCTGAAATTGTTATTTAATAGTAAAAGTCATTTGATAGTAAATTTTATTGTTTACATCTCAAATCTTGAGCAGATTTAAGTCAATTGTGGATTTCAGGCCTGCAAAGTTGAGCAGTTAAATTAATAAGAAATTGATCCTCATTTGATGACTTTCACAGAAATTATTTATTGAATTAAATTTAAACAAAGATTGATAATTATTCAGAGTGAAATTCAAGCTCATATTTTTACTGCTGTCAGTACACTTTAGTTACACATGAATTAAATAGCAACTTCTTTCATGTTTGAAAATGTCAGCAGTACATTTAGTTTTGCTTTAATGATTTCTCAAGGCCAAGTGTCAACCTTTTGTTTTGTTTATCAAATAGTCTATTGCCAAAGCAAACTAGTTGGGTCATAAAATACATAGTTTTTACAACATTCCGAATAGTTAAAAGCAATAGACGAGAAAGACTTTTTAAATTCTACTGTGCATATTAAACTTTGCAGATCTAATAATTAGTTAAATACCTCATCAATCTTGAGACTTTGCAAAAATTTCATTTTTTCTTGCTTGTTTTTCAATATCATTTTCTCATAAGGACTGAGATGAGATGACTAAGGGGAAAAGTAAATTTTAACAAACATGTAAAAATGAAAATCAAACTGATATTATAAAACACATTTGTAAAAACCATTTTGATTTCATAGCATCACAAGATTTCAATAACTTAGCATACATATTATATTACAATGTGGGCTGAGAAATTTTAACAACTTTAAATCAGCATTTAAGAGTACAGGTTCATCATTTAGGGGGGGGGGGTCATTAGAGAGATCAAATAATGAGGTCTTTTTTGGATTTCAAATGATTTTAAACAACTTTTTGATAAAAAAAAGTTTTTTAGACTAGGATTTGCTATCATTTTTTATACCTTTTTTAAATATTTTATTTGGTGTTTTTTAACCATGCTTCAGCTTTGTGATATTTTTCTCTTCTCAATGGCAATAGGCGATAGCTTTTGGTCATCTACTGTTCATGACATTTTGGTTATCTATTGTTCCAGATGGCTGATAGCTGTTCTCTATAGCAGAATGCTGATCTTTGATTTCAATATGCAGACACCTGTTTCAATATGCAGACAGGATTGCCCATCCCCCAAAAGTGGTGCCGCACTTTCCAAATGAATTATTTTTAAATGTGTTGCTAAAATGCATTTCTAATGTATATATGTAATTAACACTAGAATTACAGGAGGGGGTCATTTTGACTTCAATCAAACTTTTTTTGCTAGCTACTCCTCTGTATTTTCATAAAAAGCTTAATCCTTCCTTGACTTTTCCTAAATAATCGTGCTGTAGAACAATAAAAAGTTTTCAAGAAAATTGTAATTCTTTTAAACCCAAACTAAAGGGTTACAACTAAAATTGCAGGTAGGTGTCATTTTGACCCTTTTGAGAAAAAAAGAACTGCAAATACATTTACTGATGTTGAAACAGAGCAGAAACTCAAAAATGTCTCTTAGAACATATCATTTTAAGAACATGAAGCATTTATACTGTTTTTGTACATACAAGGAACCATAAGCCGCTAGCTTCTGAAATGCAACTGAAACAGTGCTGGTTTTTTGAAGAGCATTTTAAACTTTTTTTAAATATTTTATTATGTACCCTGAAAATCTCTGTATTCTTTAAATAAACTGCATTTATTATGAATATGTTTATTTTAAACTAATTTTTAAAAATATTTAACATTACGTGGGAAACTAAGCAGATTTCTTCTCTGGAGTCAAAATGACCCCCATCGTATTTCTAGGTATAAAAAGATTGCCGTAATTCTAGTGTTAATCATTATCTGTTACAATTGATTTTGCTGCATAAAAAATGTTCTATTCAACATGAGTTACTAGAATTAACACACTTGCGCTTGTTAAGTTGAATTATAAGATTTTTTTAAAAATTAAGCTCAGTTAAAAAAAATCTTATTCAAATTTCAACAGAAGATAAGATTTTTTCCCTCACATTTTTTTCCTCTCATCGGAACCCTAGCCCTACCCTATAACAAAACAATAACTAAAGTGAATTTAAAAATGTTTCGGGTCCCAGTCCCTTTAAATACGGTATTTATCTCTGATTAAAAAACACTCAACATCAGAGAAAATGAACAAGAAATAGTGAATTTAACTGGAAAAACCAAATTTCGAAATGGAAGGTTGAGAAGCAAGATTGCATTTTAAAATTTTGGCTGAAATTTCTTCTTTCTTCTCAGAGCAAAATCTGTCTATCAGCTCAGCACATACAGCTCATGACAAGCTTACAGAAAACTTGAAATGCAAACAGTGATTGTATTTTATATTGTATTGCTTAGTAAGTTACATGACATCAAACCAATTCAAGAAATGATTCTAGATACATAAATGGCTACTTCTCTATGTATGTGGGGGGGGGGGGGGGGTAAGCTTCGAAACTACTGGACCATTTTTAAAAAAATTTTCACGATAGATAGCTACATTATCAGGAAGGAACATGGCTATAAATGATATATGTCTAAAAAACTTAGTTTAAAAAATCTATTATGGGGAAAAAAAGTGTATTAAGGAGGCTTCGGGTTTCCCTAAATGTTTCAAATTAACGCTAAAAAAATTCAATGGTTTCACTAAATGCTTCAACTCAACACTAAAAAAATTCAATCCTAAAATAAATTATTTTGGTTAGGATGGAAAACAGCAAATTTCATGTGATTTCTATGCAATAAAATAGTAATCATAATGAAAATTTTGAATCAAGGTTTCTCTGGAGCAAGCATGACATTTATTTACTATCATTGCTTTCTTAGGAATTTTAGCATCATCTATGATAATTATCAATAAAGGGGTGGTTAAGTAATTGTTTAATTCTTTTTTGGCTTTAGTTAAAGCCTTGTTTATGCTTATTATTTCATGTGCGTGCTTTTATTTCTTTCATAGAAAGGGAATGGCGTAAAAAGACAAACCAGAGAGCCCTTCCTAGAATGACATCGTCAAAACCTACACAGCCCATGCGCCCATCATGATCGCCCAAGTTCATCGACGCCTAGTTCGAAAGTGAAGTTTTGAGGACTTGCGCAGGATCTTCATGGGCGCAGAATTGAGCTGCATAGACGAGCTAAAGTCGAACGCTGCTCCGCTCAGGAAGAAACACGGTACAGGGCTCCCAACACATTTTAGCTTTAGAAAAGGGTAAAAGAGGACCATTTTCAATTAAAAAGAGGACTAAAGAGGACCAGTTAGGATTAAAAAGATGACCTAGATGAAGTTGTGCTTCATCTTTCCTTAGTTTAAAATTATTTTTGTATTTTTCTGTCTTGTAATGCTTCTTAATAGCATTATATCCCTTCACAACCGATATGAATCTATTACACACCAAACAGATCTACTGTATTTAAAGTTTTCCTAAAAATGTCTGAAATGCTCAATTACAAAGGGAAGCAGATCACATGAGGCTTAGTTTTGTAATTTTCATATTCAAAGTATATTTTCAAGAATCATAAAGCTTACATTAAAAAAATTACTCCATGATTGCAAATGACATGATTCAAAAAGATTGAAATTTCAAACACAAAAAGCAATTTTCCACGAAGTCCGAGTAAGCTCAATGTTACCATGGTTTCCAAAAGAATTCCTTCGTTAATTATTGAAATTAAACGAAAAATACGCTAAACTAACGTAGCATATGTCAAAATAACTTCCAATTGTGGAACACATCAAAATATTTACAAGATGCAAAAGGATTGAAATTTTAAACGCGAGAAGCATTTTTCCGCGAAATCCGAGTAAGTTCAATGTTGCCATGTGTTCCAAAATAATTCCTTCGTTAATTATTGAAATTAAATGAAAAATAAGCTACTGTATAGCAGCATATGTCAAAATAACTTAAAATTGTCAAATACATCAAAATGTTTACAAGATGCAAAAGGATTGAAATTTCAAACGCGAGAAGCAATTTTCCGCGAAGTCCGAATAAGCTCAATGTTACTATGGTTTCCAAAGTAATTCCTTCGTTAATTATTGAAATTAAACGAAAAATATGCTAAACTAACGTAGCATATGTCAAAATAACTTCCAATTGTGGAACACATCAAAATATTTACAAGATGCAAAAGGATTAAAATTTCAAACGCGAGATGCAATTTTCCGCGAAGTCCGAATAAGCTCAATTTTGTCATGGTTTCCAAATTTTTTCCTTCGTTAATTACTAAAATTAAACGAAAAATAAACTAAACTAAGGTAGCATATGTTAAAATAACTTCCAATTGTGGAACACATCAAAGTATTTACAAGATGCAAAAGGATTGAAATTTCAAACGCGAGAAGCATTTTTCTGCGAAATCCGAGTAAGTTCAATGTTGCCATGGGTTCCAAAATAATTCCTTCGTTAATTATTGAAATTAAACGAAAAATAAGCTAAGCTAAGGTCATGTCAAAATCACTTTGGATTGTAAAAAGCATCAAAATATTAACAAGATGCAAAGGGATTGAAACCTTAAACACGAAAGCAATTTTTCGCGATAAATCAAACCAAATATATATATAAGCAGAAAATTGCACTATTGAAACAGAATCCAATGATTTTTGAAAGAATTCAAGCAATAAAGAAACTTTGTATACATTTTCAAGGTTTTCAAGCACTTGAAAAAACAAAAGACCTTTTTTTTCCAAGAACGTTTCAAGGTTTTTTTATGGGCGTACGAACTTGGTTTAACAAGCGCTGCGGCCGCGTGTTTGGGTGTACAGTTACTTTTAACGAAATGAAAAACTTTTAAAATCTGATATTTAAGTAAAAACTATATAAATGGTTAGTGGTTTGGTTTTAGAGGCTTCAGAATCAAAAAATTAAGTTGGAATGGGGGGCATGGTTTTAGGAGCAGAATTCGAAAGGGTATTAACTATTTGGATTTTAGTAGAAACGGAAATAGGGTGGCTAATAAAAGAAAAGATTTTAACAGTTGGGATTCATATAATCGTGCACCATTACATAAAAGTAAGATGGGCTTACTTAAGGTTTTTTATACAAATGCTCGTAGTATTAGGAACAAGATGGAAGAATTGAAAAGCATAATTATAGATGAGAGGTTGGATATTATTGGAGTTACTGAGACATGGGCTACCAAAAGTGATGACGATTTATTATCTATTGCTGGGTATAATTTGTTTAGACAAGATAGAGTAGGTAGAAGAGGTGGTGGGGTTTTATTTTATGTCAGAGACACTTTAACTTGCAATGAATTGGTAATTAATGACAAACCTAATGAGATTGATATTATTTGGCTGGAGTTGATGAGCAATAAGGGAAATAAACTACGTTTAGGGAACATTAATAGGCCACCCAACTTAAGCCAGGGTCAAGATGAACAGATGTTTAGTATTATTAGTGACATTTCAAGCAAGGGGTCAGTCATTATAATGGGAGATTTTAATTTTCCAGGAATTGATTGGAATAATTTTTACCATAGTAATAGCAGAGAAGAGGAATTTTTGAAAGTAATTGGTGACTGTTTTTTAGATCAAATGGTAACTCAGGGTACTCGACTGGACGTGATTTTGGATCTAGTTTTCTGTGATATGGAAGGTTCTGTTCAGGGGTTATGTGTAGGGGAACACATTGGAGACAGTGACCACAACAGTATTAGGTTTGGGATTAAATTTGATACGCACAAAGTAGAGAATTTTAGGTTTGTGCCCAATTTCAGAAATACTGATTTTGTGGCACTTAGGCAGAGTTTGAAAGCAGTTTTTTCTTCTAGATTGGACAATAGCGATGTGAATCTTCAGTGGGCAGAGTTTAAGGAAAAGCTAGCGAAAACGGTTGGGGATCATGTTCCTTTTAGGAGAAAGGGTGTCAACACTAAAATTTGGCCAATGTGGTTCTCCAGGGAAACTAAAGACGCTCTAAATTACAAGCAAGCTGCTTTTCATAGGTTTAGAGAAACTGGTCACAGCGCAGATAGGCTCCAATATTGTAAGGCAAGGCGTAAATTTAAGTATTTGGTACGAATTCAGAAAAGAGAGTTGGAGCAAAGACTGGCAGATAACATAAACAGGAATCCCAAGAGGTTTTTTGCATACACTAATTCGGGGAAAGTTCGAAATAGTCATATTGGGCCACTGGTTCATGAGCACGGAATTTTAATTCAGGACGATAGTGATATTGCTAATGCTCTTAATAACTTTTTTTTGAGTGTTTTTAACGATAACTGTATCTCAACAGTTGACACCAACAAGACACAAGCTA
This sequence comes from Uloborus diversus, assembly GCF_026930045.1. NCBI lineage: Eukaryota > Metazoa > Arthropoda > Arachnida > Araneae > Uloboridae > Uloborus > Uloborus diversus. The sequence continues at coordinate 86,628,909 of NC_072731.1, read as the reverse complement.
TAATACAGCTTGAGGACTTTGTATTTTCCAGGGATGACGTTTTACTTCATTTGAAAAAAATGAAAGAGACTAAGGCTCCGGGACCTGATAATATTTATCCAAAAATTTTAGTTGAATGTGCGGAGGAATTAGCAGATGTAATCGTAAATATTTTCAATGCGTCTTATAACTCGGGGACAGTGCCAGAGGACTGGAAGCTGGCTAACATTACACCGCTCTTCAAGAAAGGGTCTAAAGGGAGTGTGGGAAATTATAGACCAGTGAGTCTAACTTCGGTGGTTTGCAAAATTTTTGAAACATTGATAAAAAATAAGATAGTAAATTTTTTAGAGATTAATAATCTATTGACTAGTTTTCAGAACGGTTTCAGGAAAGGTAAATCTTGTGCAACTAATTTATTACATTTCTATGACAAAGTTACCATGGCTTTGGACAATAAGAAGCCTGTAGATGTTGTTTACATTGATTTTCAAAAAGCTTTCGATAAGGTACCGCATGTTGCTCTACTTAGCAAATTAGCTGATATAGGAATAGGAGGGAAAACTTTCATTTGGGTAAAAAACTGGCTGACCGGAAGGAAACAAAGGGTAGTTGTAAGGGGAAATTACTCTAATTGGAGTGAGGTTTTAAGCGGGGTTCCTCAAGGATCAGTGTTAGGGCCTGTTTTGTTCATTGTTTTTATGAACGATATTCACAAAAATATTTCTGGGAACATGAATTGTTTTGCTGATGATGTCAAAGTTATGGGGACTGTAGATAATGAAGAACAAGCAAAACAGCTGCAAGAGGATCTAGATCATATTACGGAGTGGGCTGATAATTGGGGTATGGCTGTTAATGTTGGGAAATGTCAAGTGCTACATTTAGGGCATGGAAATAAGTGTACAAGTTATTATTTGCAAGGTTCAGTCATTAGTCAGGCAGACAAAGTTACTGATCTGGTGGTCTTAATAAGTCAGGATTTAAAGTTTAGCCAACAGTGCAGCAATGCTAGTAACAAGGCCAATAAGATGCTTGGGTTTATCAATAGATCTATTTCAAACAAATCTAAAGAAGTTCTTCTGCCCTTATATAGAAGTTTGGTAAGACCTCATTTGGAGTATGCTGTTCAGTTTTGGTCTCCTTATCTTAAGAAAGACATTAATGTATTGGAAAGGGTTCAAAGGTGAGCTTCAAGGCTAATAAATGGACTTAGACTATGATTCCAGGCTTAGAAGGTTAAAAATGTACAGTCTTGAGCAAAGAAGAGATCGAGGGGACATGATTTAGTTGTTTAAATTTATTAAAATGAAAGATGTTACGGGACTGAAGTTTAGCACTGAAAACAGGACAAGGGGTCATTGTTTTAAGCTATTTAAATCTCAGGCTAACATGGATATTAGGAAAAATTATTATTATAGCAGGGTAGTGGAACCTTGGAACAGTTTACCGGAAGAGGTGGTAATGAGTAAGGGAGTAGATAGTTTTAAGAGGGCCATTGATCTTCACTGGGGATTGTAAATTGACTAGGACCAGTCTAGCTGGGCCCAGAGCCTGTTGCTGGTCGTCGCTTTTGTATTTGTATTTGTATAATCAGACCAAAATGTTAAAAAGCGGTCTAAAGCGGACTTTACCATAAAAAACGAACTTTGGCGGGAAAAGTGGACCATTTGGGAGCCCTGCTAAGATAAAATGGCGTCTGGGCGTGGCTCGGGGAAAGGCAGTAGCAAAAAGTCGGGAGAAAAGTTAAAAAAAAAAAGAAAGGAAGCGGAAACTGAAAATATAGGAATTATAGGAAAATAGGAACTTTTTCAGAAATATAGGAATATAGGAACGCTGTGATGCCTGTACTTCCTTATTTATCCAGATATTCGAGATGAAATTTGTGGACCTGTTAAAAAATCTTACCTACAAATAAATAATAACATTAAATTATAATAGGAAAAACATAGCTATAAGTAAGCTATCTGCATTATTTTGTGCAATATACAGCTCCTATATGGATTGCACAATAAACTAATGTAATGTAAATCTAACAATCATGGTGTACTTGAAGCATTGACTCAACACTATTCCCACTAAACTATCAATCTTTATGTCCATATTTCATTCAAACAACACAGCTGCTTAAAACAGAACTCGAGTAATTATTTACTAAAAAGGTTGCGAAAATCAAACTATATATTTTCCAATATCTTGTAGGCAATTTTAGCTAATTTTGTTACAAACATATTACCCTAATTTTCGATTCTCTAGATTGTCTTTGGTTCTAGTTAGTAGAGATTGAGATAATCAAGATTGTATGGTATAACTTTTTGTACAATGGTGTTGTTTCCTTCAGTCAAAAGTACTACTTTTAGTCACTGAAATTGATCGAATTGAAAAAAAAAAAAAACATGGAGCGAAAAAACTAATTTTCTCAACACTTAGTTTTTAATTAATTTTTTAAAATGTCCAATTTTGAAAATAAGGCGTGGTCTTCATGAAGTCACAAATGATGTACTTTGGCACATCTGTCAACCACGTTTTCACGTTATGAAAATCAAAAAGCGAATTAAACACTGCACTTGATGCTTGCTATCAACCATATTGTTCCCAACACATGTGAATAAAGATCTGAACTAAATATTCAGCTCTGTGAATGGCAAAAGTGAATAGCATTTCATCATTTGTGATGTTATCGACATAAGCGTAAACATTAAAAGTGCACAAATTAAAATATTTTTTTGAAACATTAAATTTAGTCAAATTATTTAAAAAATGGTCAGATCCTATGTTTTTAAGCATGATCTTTCAGAATTTTTTTTAACTTCTTAAATTTTTTTTTAAATTATTTAATTTTGGAAATGACCTCATTGTTAAACTAATCTTTTATCTATATGCAGTACATTGAAAACGTACCCTCAAAGAAATTGAAATTCTGTCTGTTGCAGGCCTGCGTCACAAACACCCCATAGCATCTATAGCCTTGAAATTCGGTACAAAATTACTTTGAGCTCCGGGGGTTTGCACTTAACAGTGCTTTTTTCAAATTTAGATTTATTTTTTTAAACTAATTTTCCAAGCTTAAATTGTCAAATGAAAGGATGAAAAATTTCTTACAACTCTTAGCACTCTATGTCATTCCAAAGAGCTTTTTTTTTCTGCATCATATTAAGCTTGTTCCATTTTTTCCCCAACTAGTTAAAACAGCAGATGTAAGGGTTTCTATTTTAGTTAAAGTCCTACGGATAAACTTAATTCAAGCCTAGAGCTAAAGAGCAAGATGTTACAAGAGAACGAATTAGGATTATGAAATAAAGAAAAACAAGCAAATAAAAATAAGTACTTATATCCCTTTTCCTCGATATCTCTATACATATTAAAGAAAATAACATCAAAGAAATTGAGAAAGGACTTCTGCAGGGTTACTATTTCGTCCAATTTTTTGTAAAAAGTACGGGGCGGCAGAAGGAATTGGACAAAATGGGGGGAAAAGTAGACGAAATAAAAATCAACTATGTTTGATACATAAATTTACGACTTATAATAAAATAAAATTAGTATCTTAATTATAATACATTATCTATAGTCAGTTAATCATTTAATTGAAATAGAATGATTGTACACTTCAATAATTACGCAATAGTGCAACTAATTTTAGATTATATTTTACTTAAAGTAATAGAATGTATGAATACATAACTTTGTGTAATATATTTACATATATTTTCAAAGTGGCTACCTTTAGCCTTAATATACAGCTTTAAATGTGTCACAAAATTTCAGCTATGGTCCACAACTCACTTTCAGGTATTTTATCCCATTTCTTGCATAAGGATTTCTTTAGGGATGCCAAAATTTCATGAGGTTTAACACACACCCTTCCCTTACGAAAAGGGTTGATAGAGCTTAATAGAATTCTATTAAACTATAATAAAAGTCTATAAGAAAGTTCTTATAGAAATTATTTCTATATAATTCTATAGATATCCATATAGAGAACTTGAGAATGGTTTCTATAGAGAATTTATTCTATAAAGTTCTATAGAAACTGCTATAGAATTTGATCATAAGGTTTCTGTAGATGATAAATTCTATAGAATTTGATCAAAATACTTCCCTTACTGTAGAATTTTGTAAAAAGTTGAGAATTCGTTCATTTTGTTTTTACAATTATAGTTTTCATTAGTGTTCATACAATACTCCTAGTTTGGAAAGGCTAAAAAGCTCTAATTAATTAGGAAGTTTAATCCCTAAAATGAAATAGTTTAATTCCTAATTAATCTATTTAATTTTAAGAATAAATAATTTTAACAACTAATTATTTGTTAAAGTCATATTTTTTATTACAATGGCAGATTTAGTATGGTCTTTAATAATAATACTGTTGCATTTTGTAATAGTTCGAAGAAAAAAAATCAAACTTAATTAAATTTTTAAAAAAATCATAAAAGATAAAAATTATTTATTATTTACAATGTTTAAGTTATTTTATAGTAATAATAAAACTTCTAAACATTGAAATTAATTCTAAGTGCGTGAGAAATCGTATAACTTCTTGTCACTGTTTAGTAAATAAAATAATCAAAATTCCAAGATGCAATCTCCATATTTTGTTGCGAGAGCTTCCAGCAATATTTCTCTCAATCTCTTTGCGTATGCGCCAGTCTGTTTTCCCCTTTCTGCCCCGAACGGCAAATCGTCCATTTTGCATTGCACGTGCGATCCAACAACATAGCACTGAAAATGGCCGAAACTTGCGGAATTCGTTAGAAAGTATGTATTATTTTTGTGTTGTTTCGTTATATTTATATTTTTATTGTTATTTTAAGCCAATTAGGAATGAATAAATTTATGAATAGTAGTTATAAAACAAAACTTGAATTTTAAATCCAGAATGAATTTCATTATACATCAGAAATAACATTTGGTTTTACTACGTAAATAGAGCTCATAACTGAGTAATGACATATACTAGTGATTTTTCAGGGTTCATACTCTATTTGGATGAAAAAATTCCATGACTTTTCCAAGACTTTTTCATGACTTCATAAAAATTTTCATGACCGTGTTACATGAAGAGAATAGTACTATTTAATACGAAACTTGTCATTTTTTGAAAATGAGCATTAGTAAAACTTCCACGTTAATGCCACTATCTCATCCAAGCATTTAATAAATGAAAAACAATCAATGTACACCTAAAAAACTAAACTTCGTATATGTCTTCTTCATATAAATTTAAGTAAAGTAAAAATACAGTGAATCAAATATAATGAAGCTTAAATGTGTAGTTTTTTAATGTGCATTTTTTTTTTATAAACAGGCAGAATGATAATGAATGGGACAAAGGTTGAATGAGTTATTAACTAAATTTCAATAAATTTGCTTTAAAAGGCTTTAGTGTCAACAGTGCATTTAATCATCCAAATAACTTGACAGTACTTTGGATCTTCAAAGTCATGAAACATTCTTCGCTAAATTCTTGTTTCTAAACCAAATCTTAATTTAAAAAACACATTCAGTAGTGAATATATCTTCTGATTCAAATCTACTTGTTTACTTATTTGCACATTTTCAAATGCATAAAAATTAATAGGTTCAGAAATTCTGGAACATAGTGTTTAGTTCTTGACATTGAACATAGCAGTGGGTCGCATGGATCAGTTTTGCGAGCCATATGTTGGCCACTACTGTTTTAGGGTATAAGAATTCCCCTATTTATGTATTCTATCACCTGACTCGTGTCTTTATTTTTTAAACCTTCAACAAATTAAGATAAATTTAAAAATAAATGTTATACAAGTTATGGAAACGAACTCGGATGCAATTAAATTGCGTTTTTTGAGTGCGTGTGGCAAAAATCAAGAACGTGCAAGTTCGCTACTACAGAATATAAAATATAAAAAATGTTGAAAATAATGTAACTTCTAAATGAGTGATGTTCAAGCAGTAAAATCGCATTGCAAAAAAAAAAAAAGTGTGGCTGCTACAGAAGTGGATGCAAAGGGATTTCAAAATTCAGATTTATTTTTGGGATTGTTCAATTTTCCAGTTTTAATAGCTTTTATGTGCAATACTGTTAAATCACTCAAAATGTCTAATGCTCTTTAAGCAACTGCTGACTTATTTTGCCCAGGACATTTTTTCATGACTCTAAATAAATTTCCATGACTTTGAATGAAAATTTCAATTTTCCATGACTTTTCCAGGTCTGAAATTTGCTAAATTTTTTTCCATGACTTTCCAGGATTTCCATGACCCGTACGAACCCTGTTTTTGCATTATTAATTTATATGTAAGTAACAATAACTGAAAGTTTAGACGTGTTAACAGTGTTTTTTATACTGATAGGGGTTTTAATATTTAATCAGCACTCCCAAATGGTACCACTGGCCAGTTTTATGAAGTGTCTTTATCTAACAATAATGTGTAATCGTTGTAATAAATTGCTGTACCTAATATTTTTAGGCATAATTTGGTTTTGTCAAACGTATATTAATTATGTAAAGCATTGTCATTGTGTTTTATGAAGCTCTTAATAGGATCTAGAGGCTGTATAGGAAGATCTGTAGAGGCTCTATAAAAAGATCTATAGAAGTTCTATAAGAAGATTTTAGAGGCCTATAAGAAATACCTGTATAGAGTTTTATAGAATTATGGCCCAATTTTCTATAGGGCATTTCTATAGGATTCTATAAAAAGTAACTCTATAGAATTATATAAGAAGTATATAGAATTCTATAGAACTAATTTTATAGAAACCTATAGAATTTTTCACTATAGAATTCTATAGAAAACAACCTATAGAAAATTGGGCCATAATTCTATAAGATTCTATATAGGTATTTCTAAAGATTTTTTTAATAGAATTCTATAGACCATTTTCATAAGGGTTGTCTCCAAGATGAATCAAACAGAAGAATCCATTGCGTTTAAATCTGGGGAATACGGTGGCCATTCTTGAGCTCCAATGAAGTCCGGAAAATGTGTCTTGCACCCGTCTTGAGTGCCTTTAGTGTCTGTGTGCAGGTGCGGAATCCTGTTGGAAGGTCCAGCTTTTGTTTTCAAAGAATTTTTGCAACCAAGGTAAGACAACATCCTTCAAAATTAGTTTGATATGTTTCTTTACTTATCTTTATCCATTGATCAACAAAAAAAAAATGATTTTTTGCATTAGCACATATCACACCCCAAACCTTTACAAATTGGGGTCGATGATGCCGTTCAACAATGCAAGGAGGTCTCAGGGACGAGGGTGTGTGCTAAACTTCTTATAACTTTAGCATCCCTAAAGAAATCCTCATCCAAAGAATGGGATATAGTATCGGTAACGACTGATGCCGCTCATAGCTGATAATTTTGTGACAAGTTTAGAGCTCTGTATTAAGGCTTTATGTTAGGGTGTCCCGAAAAAATTTTTTTCTGTTTTTCTTAATGCAAGACCTCTCAAAATTTGCGAAATCGATCGTAAATTACAAAAATAATTTAAAAAATAGAATAAAACTATATCTTCAGGGCTCTACCGATCGTCAAAGTTTTGAAAAATTGTCATTTTTATGGCAACTGAAAAAGAAGTACTGTGAATAAAGTTATAAATTTACTGTGAAATAAAAGCTCGACAGCTGAAATAAAAAGATTGTGATTCGTAATATCAACACGAACAGAAAAAAAAAAACATATGGTGATTACTACTGTAAATGCCTATATGGGAATAACCCCCATTTCCGCAGTAGAATCGTCCACGAAGCTTGGCGCCACGTCTCGATTTACATGCAACAATATGTTAGTGACGACTTCGACTTTGTTTGGTTTCAACTTGCTAATTCCTTTTACTTGTTTCGAGGGCTTTCTTGGCTTGACTCACGGGTGTTTTCTTCGTAGCCAAAGTAATTTTAATGCTATAAAAGTACAGTTGCAATTGTTAGTGTTATATGCCGATTCTGTTAGTTTTAAGTAATGAGTTCGAGACGTAGTGAGACTACTTGTGCTATACTGGGACCCTACAAGGAATTTGATGATCGGAAGCTACCTACTGTAAAAGACGTCATAAAATTTATTTTATTTGTCAGGAGCGAACAGAAATGTATGCATAATGGAAAGGATCCTTCCAGTTCAGATATATATATACAATTGTTTCTGAAAAAATCAACAGTATTTGGACAAAAGCTTCAATTCCAATCGTAACTAAGGAACGAGTAATTCAATTATTAAAATTCTATTTCGAAAAGTACGTCAATTTGAAATGATATCCCAGAAACAAACGAAGTGATAGTTTTGAAAATAAACTGAAGTGCTTTTTAGAGTCATCTGAGAAGCTCTTCGACGTTGCGGCTTGTAAGTGCCCTGTATTTGAGTCTTGTTCGTGTTTAAAACCTAAAAAAGTTCCCATCAATGAGAGAAATTTCTTGTTGGATCAAAGAAATGACAGGAAAATGGTGATAAGAGGTGTCGATAAGAAAGAAACAGCTAGATTAATGAAACAACAGCAGAGAAAACTTGAAAGGGCAGCAAAAAAGTCTTCTACTGAAAATAACGATTCTGTCTCAGCAAATTTTGATGACGATTCAATGTGTGAATTTTCTCCAGAAACGTATCCCATAACAGAGACGAATACGGCCTCTACAGGGACACCATCAACTTCAACGACAAATAGGAATACACTGATCTTGCCAACAGTTGCTAAGGTCTGTGACAGATACGGTTTGTCGACGCGATCTGCTGCTGCTGTTGCTTCTGCAGTTTTAGCTGATGTCGGCTTGGTTTCAAAAGAAGATTTAACTCTAGTTGTTGATGAAAACAAAATCCACAGAGCTGTAGCTAAAGCTCGGAAAGAAGCTTCCAAAGATATTGGAAGTATTGTTATAAAAAGCATTTACTTTTATGGACGTAAAGACAAGACTCTGATAAATGAGAAAATAGGAGCTCGTTACCATCGCAAAGAAATTTTAGAAGAGCACATCTCAATTTTAGCAGAACCCGGATCAATTTATTTGGGACACGCACTGCTTCTAATGCAATTCTAACTTCGATTACAGCTCTATTAGAAGGTCAATGCTTGAATTTAGAAGACGTGATTTGCGTTGGATGAGACGGAACTGCAATAAACACCGGTTGGAAGGGTGGCGTGATTCAATATTTAGAGGAGACCATTGCAATGGTGTGTGTGTATGCTTCATGCCAACAAATTACTCCTTCGTCATTTATTCTTGACCTTAGATGGTTGCACTTTGAGTCCTAAAGAATATTCCGGACCTATTGGAAAACAGTTAGCTGGTTGTGAAAATAAAATGACATTGTCTTTTTGCCCGGTGGATGGTAATTTGCCTAATTTGCTGAAAAATGTGGTTGATGAACTAAGCACGGATCAAAAATATCTTTATGAGATTTGTCAAGCTGTATCAACTGGTTTCTGTAGTCCTGAGCTGGCAAATCGTCAACCTGGAAAAATGGCGCACTCGAGATGGCTTACTTCTGCTAATTGTATACTCAGACTTTATGTAAGTACTCTTAATTCAACAGAAAATTTGCGATTACTTGTTAACTATGTGGTTAAAGTCCAGTTTGGTTCTTAATCAAGCAAAAGTCATCTTTTAAGGAAGCAGCCAAACATCTTTTTCAAATGATTGTGTACTCTCGATTTTTACCCGAAAACTTGAAATCTGTTGTGTATTCTGTTTTCGAAAGAAATGCTTTTTTTGCGCACCTAGAAAACCTGCTGGTCAGTATGTTGTTTGATGATAGGGAGCACATTCGGGAGTTAGCATTACGAAGAATAAAAAAAGCTAGAGAGGCTGAAAGTAGCACTAAACGCAGAATATTTAAAACACCAAAAATTAACTTCTCTGCTAAAGATTATACGGAAATAATTGTCTGGCAAGAGTGTCAGGTTACAGCACCACCGGTTCTTCGACATATTTCTAACGAGAACTTTCAAATTATGGCAAAAGATAATAGCTTGGAAATCGTTGACTTTCCTTGCCACTCACAATCTGTGGAAAGATGTGTTAAACTAATAACACAGGCTTCACAAAGTGTTACTAACGCTACTTCTAGAGATGGCTTCGTTAGAACCAGGTTGCAATCTCGCGCAGAAATGCCAAATTTTGGACACAAAAATAAGTTTAAATTCTAAACTTTTGTCATTATTTATAAACTGTAGTTTGTTTATTTTGTTTTCTTGTGCTTTGTTTCATTAGTTTCTTAAATAAAATGCTTTCTAAACTTTATTTTTGTATTTTTTAAATCATATCGTTTAGGTCTGTCAAAAATGTAAAATATGCAAAACTTCAAAGAGCGGTAGAGCCCTCAAGATGACACGCAATTCCATTTTTTTTACCTTTTCCGTGATCTGTGAAAAATTTCGCAAATTTTGACACCTCTTGTGATAGTGTAGTTTAAATTCTAAACTCATTATTTATAAAAATTTTTTTTTTTGCTCAGTTTCTTATATGCTTTCTAAACTTTATTTTTGATCGGGTAAAATATGCACCCTACTGCAATTCCAAGGTAGCAAATTTTGAACCTCTTGTGATAGTTTCAAAAATAATTTGTAAACTTTAAAAATAAATTATTGAAAAAAAATATGATGTATTCATATTTATTTTGAAGTTTGGTTGTAATATTTTCATTAGCATTAAAATTGTTATGTGTATGGTTATCTAGTTATTTCTTGTCACCCTGTGCATTTATTATAGACAATGTAACTCCCATACCACAGATGAACATTTTAAACTTCACTGTTGATGTGATTGTTTTTATAAATTCTATTACATGCATTATACCTTATTAATACTCATTTGTTTACACACACACACTTACTTCCAATAATCTTATTTTTTTTCATTTTCACTTTAAAATGTTTCACAATCTACTGTTTATATACATACTAGCAGTACCCACATGGCCATACCCGTGCCCTCCTGTTTTTATGCCAAGTTCGCCTGTTTAAAAAAATTTGGCAGCGGTATTAATTAATCTATATCTATCTTTTTTGTATTTTCTACACCTATTTCCAGTTGTGTTTTGTGTCATTCACTTTTTTACACCAAAATTGCAAACAAAGATCATACAAAAAAACTGCTTTATTCGTTTAATTAAGTAGCGCAAAAAAAAAGCTCTCTTCTTGCTCCCCGTAGTTTGTACCTCGCTACAGTAACTAACCCAATTAGTGGGCAAAACGAACTCTGGCCTAGAAGCAATTGCGATTTAAAAGTATGGAAAAAAAACTCCAGAATACCAATTCCTCCCCCCCCCCCCCCTCCAATGTCAAATAACCAGTAATCATACTTTTTAACTAAAATGCATGAAAACCCTTTAAAAACCTAAATGCAATCCTTTGCAATCTAAAATATTTTGCGAAAAACAAATAATAATTCTACAACTTCATTGTTAATCGTCAAATAAGCAAATGCAAAAAAAAAAGAAAAAACGACACAGCGAAACGTTCAATCCAGGCATGACGTCACAGAATGAAGAAACATTTTTCCCCTTACTCAGAATGGACGTAGAAGATAAAATGTGTCATTTTGAATTTTAAAAAATTGTAACAAAAAAAGCTATTGCATATTTTTGAAAAATTGTTTTTTCTGAAGGTGAAATTTCTTGTCTACTGCATACTAAATTTTTGAAAAGAAATCTCTAATACATTTTGTAGGATGGGTTTAGAGAGAATTAAACCTAGGAAAAAGGGAAAAAGAAAGGGTTTTTTTTCAAAATTTTATAAAATTTTTTCTAAAAAAAATTATTGCGTATTTTTGAAAACTTTTTTTTTCTGAAGACGGAGACATGTTTTGACAACTACATACTAAATTTTCAGAAAGAAATATCTAATACTTTTGGGAGATGGGTTGAGAAAAAGTTAAACCAGGGGAAAAACACAAAATAAAGGTTTTTCTAAAAATTCATAAAAAATTCAAAGATTGGTCAATTTTCAAAATATTTTTAGTTGTTGTATTTGAAATGAAATTCCCTACACTATGGTACAAAAAATATTTTCCTGACACGATTGGTTGGGGGGTCTGTGACGAATTAAACACAAAAAAGGGCTAAAAATCACATAAAACATTTCATTAAGAAAAAACTAATTAGAAAATTAAGAATTTGGGCTTCAAGGTGCTGACCCCCGAGGTACGTTCGATTTTTGTGCCAAGTTTCAGAGCTGTAGATGCTATGGGGACTTCTGGCCATCGGGTACAAATAAAAAAAAGAAACAAACACTGTCACCTTTATATATATATAGATTTATATATGCCATTTGGATATTAAAATATTCCTTGAATGGAAAGAATTTATATAATTTTTATTTATTATTCTTAAACTTAAATAAAAGTTTAAATTTTTAACTAAAAACTTTCAATTTACTGAGGAAGTGGACAAAATGATATTTTGTCCGGGGCAGTTTTTTTCCAGGGTGGATAAAATAGAACAACCCCGGACCTCTGTGGCGGGCCTGCATCCAGGAGACCCCATAGCCTATATCTACCTTTAGCCCCAATCTATATCTATCTTTTTCGTATTTTCTACACCTATTTCTAGTTGCGTTTTGTGTCATTCACTTTTTTACGCCAAAATTGCAAACAAAGATCATACAAAAAAACTGTGCTTTATTCGATCTCAAAACAAGGAATAAAATTACTTTGAGTTTTTTTTTTACATTTGGGGGATAGTTTTTTTTTGTAATAATTTTTTTACGCTAAAATATTAATAATAGCATTCTTTATTTTTTTACATTTGGGGGATTAGTTTTTCTTGTAATAATTTTTTCACGCTAAAATTTCATACGAGTTGCCTTTTAAAGAGATGAAAGATTTCCCACACCGCTTAGCAATCTATGTCACTCGAAAGAGTTTTCTTTTTATGTCTCAGATTAAGCTTGCGATAATTTTCTCATTAATTAAAACAGCAGATATAAGGGTTCCTATTTTAGTAAAAGACATGGACTAAACTCAATTCAAGCATGGAACTAAAGTATAACATTTAGCTAGAGACCACAAATTTGAAAATAACTTTTCAAACATACAAAACTGCTGCTTTGCAATGTTCAGGAGCCCGTTAACAATTACAGCTGTGCAAGTTAGCACAAATTAGTTTAGAAATCGGAAAAGGGGTGGCACACTTTAAAAATTCATAGGAAAGCAATAAATTGTCGAATAATATAAAGTCTGCGCCTAATACTTCATAGGTTTAAGAATTGTTTATGACATCAATAAAAAAAGAAAAAGTTTAATTATAAGTAACCGCTGCATTATAAAACCCACGTCTTAAGAGGTGTTTAATCATTTTATTAAACAGAAAGCAATATCTTTCATTACCAGAGTTCAATGCAGGGCCGGATTTAGAAGTGTGGAGGCCACGGGGCAATGAAGGAGTGGAGGCCCCTAATCAGGGTTCGAAAAGATCATCATATTTTCGAAAATATCCGATACTTTGATATATATCTGAATATTTTGATATATATGTATATATCCGATATTTTCAACTCGTGAAAGTTAGGAAATTTTGTAAAACTTTTATTTTGTGGGGGCCCCTTTGTTGTGAAGGCCCTGGAGCAGTAGCCGCGCCTGCCCTCCCCTAAATCCGGCCCTGGTTCAATGTGTACATACCGTACATTGTTCGAACCACACCTAAATGGCACTCACGCTCTTTCCATGTCCATCAATGGTACACATAATGAAATCTGATAATGAAAGGTATTGCTTTTGGTTTAAAATGATTAAACACCTCACATGACATTTATTTTTTTCTTAATGTGAGGATCAAGTAATTACTTATAATTACTTTTTTCATTTTTAATTCTTTTACAATGTCATGTTTTCTATGACATTTAAAATGTATAAAGGACTTTTGGCAACCCCAGTAGAAAGAAATTTTTAGCAATGGGTCTTGCTAGAGTCAGCCAAAATCAAGGAATTATTTAAGACAGTAAGTATTCTTATAAAACTAAAGAAATATCTTACCTCATTTTCTATATCACTCTCCATCTAGGGACAGTAAAATAAAAGTAAGATTAATACTCTATAAAATAAATATAATAGATAGTGAAAACTTGAGCAGCTGACTGATTTCTCATACCTCAAGTTTATACTCTTCCTTTTCCTCTAGTTTTATTTTCTGGAAAGAGAAAATTAAAATAATTATACAGCACTTGTTGTTTTGTAATAAAATTAACACAAAAAAATCATGAGTAAATATCACTAAAGCTTAAAATTATACATTAAGAATGGACTAATGCAAAAAAATTATACTACTGATAGTGTATATATACGCACTGCGGGTAGCAGGTATGTAGATCCGGGCCTGGTAATTTTATTGTCAATGTTAAAGTTTTAGACAAATTGTAGACAGAAATTTGGTTTTTGACATTTATAACCATGTCAAAAAAAAGGGTTTCTACATGGCGATAAATACTGTGGTTAAAATCACTAACTGTCAAAAACTTGTCAAACATGGTTGCATTGATTGATTATTATTACAGTCTCTTATTTAAGAGCAGGAATCTGAGAAACTTGTCACGCCTAGCATTACGAGGTGATTCATGCCATTTAAGATTTCTTCCAAAAAATTAGCAATTATTACTTGTCTTGTCAAAAGCCCAAATCCAGAATTTTTCGTTCTGAAGTTGAGTTGTTCAGTTTTTACGGGCTCAATACAAGTCCACGAGCGACTGCAAAAAATGAGCCGATTTTTAAGACATGGAAATTGCTATCAGCCACAGTTGTTGCCGAGAACAATTTGCCTCCAAATTCTTTTTAATGTATGAAGAGTAGAAGGTTCAAACTTTACAAAATGAATGCTAAATTGGTGGCAAGTTGTTGCCACAAGGTCAATGAAGGTCACAAAAAAGTGGCATTTGACGTTTTTAAACATTTTTGAGGTTCAAAAACAGATTCAGGGGTCTGGCCAGAGGATATTTGGGTCCGTTAACGGACCCTTCACGAAAATCCGATCAAGCAAAACGGACCGTTCACAAAATCCCAATCAAACAAAATGGACCTTTTACAAAATCCCGATCAAACAAGTTCAAACAAAACGGACCCTTCACAAAATTCTGATAAACAAGATCGGATCTTTCACAAATTGTTTATTGAAAGAGCAAATCTGAAAGCACAATAACACATATTTCTGTGTATAAACCGATAATTTTTGGAACCTTTTTTGAAGTCAAATTAGAGGGATCAGCTTATACAAAATCGGCTAATTTTGAAAGAAAAAAAAATCGCACTTTTGCATTGCTCCTGCAAGCCATAAATAATTGCTACTGCCAAATAAATAATGGTTGTTTGTTTTATCACAGCTAATTAGCAGCGGTGTTGTTGTAAACTTTTCTGAAAAGGCTATTGGTAAGTACTCCCCCCCCCCCCCGCTCATGATTTAATAAAAAATAATAACATATCTGTGAAATGAACTTAGAACAGCAAAAGGATAGTAAGAGTGGGGAAAAAATATGATCGCTTCAGCTAGATAGGGTTACCAACTTCAAAATTATCACCACTTAGCGTCTGGCGCTGAACCTTTATAATGCCTTGATTAGAAAATCTTCTCATAATTTTACTAGCTTGTCAATATTTGTGTTTTTACGGTGCGGTGCGATGTTTAATTGTTATTTTGGGAGAAAATTATATGGGTTTTGATTTTTCGATGCTAACAAGGATGATTAACTTTAAATAAACTCTTTTAATTACCGTTTTTTTCTTTAGATGTCTACATTTTGAAAAATGCAATCTTTTAACATCCGATATGAGAATCATATTTTGTTCTTTTTTCGATCTAACTTCGCTTTATTAGGATGCAAATAAATGAAAAGTCTCTTTATTTCTGTTAGAACTCTCATTTCAAGTTCTTAAAGCAAAATTCCATTTTCTGTTATGAGTCAAAAATTAAAATGCTGAATAGATGGTTTATTTTATTTTATTTATTTTTTTTTTTTTTTTTGCTTCAACTGTGTCCACAGATGTTAATGAAATGTTTATCATAGGACACTCTAAAATGCAATTTTAAAATAATTTTATCAAAAATATTTCTTTTGCAAGTCGTTTTTATATTTTTGATGCCTTCACTTTGAGAATTGCGATCTCTTTGCATCCGCTATCAGAATCCGATTTTTCAAATTTTTGATGTTTATTACACTTTGTTAAGAGGTAAACAATTAAAATAACTTTTTACTTTTGTTAAAATCACGGAATTTATAAGTTTTAAATGAAATTCTGTGCTTTTTAAGTGTCTTGGGTCACAAAGTTAAATGCTGAACCCTATTCTGAATTTTATTTATTTTTTTATTACAATTATTTTAAATACTGGACAGAAATATTTGTAGTATAATTTAACATAATGTAGAATGTGAATGTGTGTGTAAATATTGATACTTGAGAGAGTGATGCCCCCCCCCCCCCCGCCAAATATTAGAAAAACACTCCAGAATGATATTCTCGACATAGAAGAGGAAAACACTCAACTTTCAGTTTAATTGATGCAGTTTGTGCCATTTCTAAATTATAAAATTTCGTTTTAACAAAAAAAAAATTTTTTTTTTTTTGCAAAAATTATTTGATTTTTTACAAAAGTTTTTCATTTTTCACAAAATTATTTAATTTTTCACAAAAAAACGGACCCTGTGAAAAATCCTGGACAGACCCCTGAGATTGCACCTTTCAGTTGCCACGGCAAAAGTACTGTCACTTGAAAGGTAAGTATATGCACTTTAAAAAATGCATAATTAACTGAGGTAAGTTTAATGTGCTTCTAGAGTTACATTAGTTCGAAATCGGGAAAATGTCACATTTTACTGATATTCAAAGTGTTGTAACGCCTTGCGCGAAAAACATATTTAAATAATATTTTGCCCTTGTTATGACCTATTATTGGCCTTACAAAAACAGTAAATTGTATTGAGGCAAAATGCTTTAATTTTTTTTTTAAATTATAACTTTGCCTATTTTTGTCGTCATGGCTTTTTGTTTCTTCATACTATTTGCCTGAACAACTGCTATTTTAATGATATACAGTATACCCCCGATTATCCGTGTGCGGATTATCCGGTTTGCGGATTATCCGTGCATCATTTCGGAATCACACTTTTCTAAACTTCGATGATGTTATCGATAATATCGATAACATTAATAATTTAAGGTGTTGTTATCGATAATATTGATAACAACACCTTAAATTAATCTGTAGTTCGATAATATCGATAACATCATTGAGGAAGTTAAAGAAATCGAAGGTTTCGAATCAGTTGACGCTGAAAATGTCAAAGAGTGGTTTAAAAGCGACGAATGTGAATCAGGATTTCAATGTCTAACTGATGAAAATATCATTGTCT
This sequence comes from Uloborus diversus, assembly GCF_026930045.1. Taxonomy (NCBI): domain Eukaryota; kingdom Metazoa; phylum Arthropoda; class Arachnida; order Araneae; family Uloboridae; genus Uloborus; species Uloborus diversus. Next base: position 86,611,628 of record NC_072731.1, on the reverse strand, counting down.
AGTTACTGAATCAAACGCAAGTGATGATACCGAAAACGAAGATGAAGAACATGAAGATTAAACAATTTCACATTCTACTGCTCTAAAATCTGTGGAACATTTATTGTATTACATTAATGAAAGAAGTTACGATTACGAAGAAATAATTGCCGTAAGAAAAATTCGTACGGACATACGCAACAATTTAAACAAACAAAGAGAGCAAAAATGTATCACTGACTTTTTTTAAGAAATAAATTTCAAAGAAAAGTTCCTGCTTGTGTGAATATTTAGTTTTTTCTAATTTCCCCTTAAATAGTTACCCTGCATATTCCTTAAATGATTTTTCGGATTATCCGTGCTACCCCGCCCGGTGATTAGCACGGATAATCGGGAGTAGACTGTAGTTTGCAATATAAATTGATATTTTATTGTTCTGTAACACATTTATGATATTTTTGACATTCATTTAATTTAACATAAAACATTAATATTATTTAAATTTTGTATATTTAAGTGCAAAGTGATTTAGTCAACATTTTCAATGTTGTTATATTGAAGGTTATGATGTTCCATCAGCAAAACATATCACCAAACATGGTTAGAATTTGAGGTGTGTACTTCCTTGCAAATGCATAGAAGTTTTGGCAAGTTTCTGTTTTTTCAACGTTATAAATAAATTAGGTTAAAATCAGTTTTCTCCTTTCTTTATCTGAAATAATTTTGTTTGTCATGTATGATGACTTTGTGTTATAAATTGGTTACAAATTTGAAATATGCCATAAGAAATTTTTGTGTAGCTCTCTATTTGCTTTGTGTTCAAAACCAAAGGAAAAATCCCAAAACTTATCTTAATCACCTTAAATTAATCTTTTTAAGAACAAAGTTCTTAAGTTAATAAGAACAATTCTTTGTTAATAACATTCACAAGAAATGGCACTCAGGGAAAAAGGCTTGAGATGCTGTAAAATGGTGTGAATCGAAACAGTGGGGTGAATAGTTTATGTAGTTGGTAGCATTGAGAGTCAAATTTATTGCAAGAATAACATGTTTTGTTTTTAACAGATATTTCGTCATCTTCTAAACTTTACATGTAAGTATTATATCCTATCATGTTATGTTCTAGATTTGTACTATTTCTTTAATGTTATATACCTATAAAAAGGATAATGCCAGATTCCCAATTATCGAAATATCCCCAAAATAAGCATTGGAACTCAAAATATCAAATAATAATGAAAGAGTAAATATTATAAATTCAAAAGTTCTTAATAAGAAACAATAAAATAAAAAAACAATAGTAATGAGATATCAGCTTTCATTAGGCCAGAAATCTCTCATCAGTTCGCAAATCACATTAGCGCAAAATAATGTTAAAAAAAAACGCGTTGTTTCAGCAACTTTTTTTTTTTTAATCTGCTACTAAAACAAATCATAAAAGAAATTCGAAACAAACCTTGATTCGTTGAGGCATATTCGTTTAAGCTGCAGATTTAACACCTAAAAATTAAATTGTTTATAAAATATTTTATTTTGAATCATCGTATCATTCCATAAAACATTTTTAATACAAAAATTTGAAAAACGTGCATGAAAATAAAACTTAGTTGAACGTGAAAACATAGACAAACGCAAACATTTAAAGTCCTTACCACAGTTGTCAAGCCTTTCACCACAAAACTAAAATTTGTTGCATAACAGGTTCAAAACTGTAATTATACCTATGTTATGTAAACAGATATTCCCGCGCATTAACAAACTTTTTGCGCCAAAATCTTTTTCAATCAAAGTCAAAGTCACAACCGATTAAACTCGAATGTGAAAAAAAAAGAAAGGAAAAGAAATCGGCTTTACCACAATTTTGTCTTTTGAGCAGGTCTTCAAATGTAGCTGAGACCGTGACTGAAAGAAAACTCTAGTGGCTATTAGTGGCGCATAAATCCACATCCTAGAGCTTTCGCGAACTGCTTTTCCCTGATTGGCTATCTGCTGGTGAAGTCATTCAGTGACGTTTAACATATAACCGAAAATGTCACTTCCGGGCTGCGGACATTCTGTTTTAAATGTTATCTCTACGAAGAAGAGGAAAGTGAGGTCTATATGTGTGGAATTTGAAAAGGTTTAATCCATTTATGCGGTTTAAAAAGCACTTATTTCAATACCAGGTTAGTTGAAGTATCAAATGCATTCAGTGTTATGTTCATTTTAGGTACAGATTTTATTGGAGAATTAGATAAAGTTTTGTTTACGTTCGCGTAGTGTATCATTGAGCCACATTGCATGTGTTGTTACTGTTATTCACTATTTGAATTAATGAAACTATTTCGATATTAGATGAGTAAAAGTCACCAAAAAATCCGTATTTCACGAAATTAATGGGGTTTTTTTTCGGTTTTCCAGAACAATACAAATGCTTGTTTACATTCGTTAAGGTGTAAGTGTTGGTGTTAATTCTGCCTCTTTTTTTACAAAAAATTCTGCATATTTCAACTTAGTTATGAAGCTTTTCATGACATTTCATAGTATTTTAAAGCATCATATGCAATGCGTATATTATAAAATTTTGTTTATAATCACTGATTGAACCACCCTGTTCCACGTTGTGTTGTTACTATTTCTCTCGTGAAACAAATTCATTACACATTTTTCACTTAAAAAAACTATTCACTTTGAGATTAAGTATACCTTTTTCCCTAATTTTAATGTTTTTTATTTTTTAAACGAGATAATGTTTGTTTATGTTTGTAGTACAGATAACATCCTTCTACGTTATAACGTTTGCTGGTACCGTTTATTCTACTGGTATTAAATTCTTTCTGGAATTTATTCGTCTTTAATTTTATTCTTATATTTCAAAGTAAGTTTAAATAACAAATGCAAGCTATTGTCTATGTTCACTGAAATACCATATTCGGTGTTGTGACGCATCAATTTTCACTAAGCACAGCAGGTTTACCTTACATTAAAATCCATTTGCATTGGTAATCAGTCAGTCAGAGTCAACAAAGTGAACTGCATTTCATTCATTTTATGTACTTCTTTTGTTTTTGAGAGTAAGACAAGTGTTTGGATCTGTTGAACCGATATCTGCCTGTCCTGTGTTATTTCATTTATCACCTTATTTTCTGCTGTGATTTTATAGTATTTTTTAGACATTAATTCCACTACCTCTTGAACAAAGTTAAAGCCTGGGCTTAAAAATCATATGTGTGACTTGTTCATGCTCATAGCATGTAAAATTTTAAATTGAGACGTTTAATAAATATCAATAAAGGAAAAGTTGTTGTTGGAGCTACCCATAGTTAATGATACGCAAGAGCAGTACATGGATTCAGAAAGGTTAAAAACCTCAGTTCTAGATTACCTCCTCTTAATTTAATTTAAGAAAACTTTTAATTAGATGGAAGATGTTCACATAAAAGTTTTACTGATACCCGTTTCCAAAAGTTGGCACATATGCTAATAATATTTTCCCCCATGAGCAGCATTAGAAATCACTGGTTGTCCGCTGGTCCAACGCCAGTGAAAACTGTGTCGAACCTAAGCCCTAATTACCGAAGTGGCAAACTAGGCCTAGGACACCCAAAAGCCCTTAACTATTTTGGCTAATTGTTAAAATTGTAAGGATTGACTCCAGAGGAGCCCTGACGACCTAGGACCCCCCTATGTCTTAATTACGGGTCTTGGTCCCTGGTCCGACCACCATGGAATAGAGTTGAAGTCCGTGAGACTAAAGTCGGAGCAAACCTATCCTGGCAGCATTGTGAAGCCTACCTAATCATAGCATTGGGATGCTGTCGGGTTAGGCTTGCTTTAACAATAGTATTTGATGATCATCCGTAATTCAGAAATTTCATATTATTTACAGCTTTAATGTTTTATTTTTAAATTTGCAATAATTTCATTTGATTAAATTTAGGTAAATTTTTCTCAGATGAATTTTTAATTAAGCCAATCATAACTACATTTTGAAGATTTTACGAAAAATCAAAATTTAAGTAAAATGGTTGCAGTTAGGGATGCAACGGATACCCAATAGCTATCCGGCTCATTTTTCTACTCTCCGATATCCAATCCGGCCGATCCTCTCGGGATAGGATATCCGGCAGATTTTTGCAGGATAACCAGCTGGTCATACGGTACTGTTGGGGTGGTTATCCGGTGTTGATGTGGGGGTTATCTGGTTTATATAAGTGGGGTTTAATCATAAATTTTCAATTTTTGTTAAACCTTTTGGATTATGTAATAACTTTCCATTTTTTCCTCCATTAATTTCTGCTAAAGCAAAGTTAGCATATCCATCAATCCTGAGAATTCCAGCAAACTAGTAGTAAACAGTTTTTTGGCCCTCTCAGAGATGACATATGTCTCCAGCTTGGATATTCACTATTCCAGACTGATGAGTTAATAACAAGGACAAAACTGCACTCGATGTGCGTAATAACTAGTTTGTCAGTGTATTGCATGTATTTCTGACTTTGAGGTGATAACTTACTGTTTAACATTACCAATGTTTGTTTTTCACAGAAAAACTATCTTTGTACCAAACGCCACTTCTTTGAGGGTCATGGATCTGGACAAATTCTGGATTCTAGGGAATTCGCCTTAGTTATGAGCCCAGATAGAGTGATTTGTTTGCATAGGCCCAAGTTCAGATGCAATGGGGGTCCAAAGTTGCTAATTTGGTTCCAGAAACTCAATGGTATTTTCTTTGGAATCATTTGTTTTTTAAAACCACTAGTAAACATTAAATTCAGTACACTCAAACATGTTTTTGTGTAGTGAATATTGATTGCATGAAAACAATTCTAATAAAATAATTGTCTGCAACTTCATGAGTAGCTGTAAAAAGTTTTTGCAACAAAAACTACTGCTAAATTATACAAAAAAGACCGCACAAAAACAAGTTTAAGTGTAAAGTTCTGTTTTGTTTTGTAATTTTTTGCTTCAAAATATTAAAAATGAATTTTTGAATTCCTGGAATGTATTAAATGTGTTTTTCGTGAGCCCTTTTTAAGTTCACCCTTTAAATTTGTTAGCTACAATCTGATGTAGGAACACATTTCAAGTTTAACTACATTTGGTGTTTAGTCGACCAGTCATTTTGTTTACGGACTGGTTACTTTTTCTAAGGATTTCTAAACATTGCTATTAGCATTCATTGAATAATTTTGGATTTTTGTTTTATATCTGATTATATGTAAATATTTATGATTTTCTATTCTATATTCAACATTTAACAACATAACTGTCAAAAATTAATTACAGTTATTAAAACTTAAAACATTGTGTGCAATTGGTTTTTGTGAGTGGTGTCACTAGCCAGACATTTAAAAATGTACCTCATTTTCATACTGTTTACAAGTTTTTAATACGTCACAAAATATCACAGTGCAGATTTACAAATTGTTATTCAGTGTTTTGTGTACAAATTTTCTGAAGTTGAATTCATGGAAAAGTTCTGAATTTTTTTCCAACTTTAGAAAAGCTTTCGTTACAATAATTTTACAATTAGTTCTCTGTTGCAGCATTCTTAATTTATTTTCAATTATTTATAGCTCATAACGATCATTTAATTTTACTTCTGTCATTTTCTGCAGTATTTTTAAAGAAAACAAATTAGCCTAGGTCAAAAGAAATTAAACCTATAACGTTATGTGTATGTATTTTTTATTATTCAGTGTTCTAGAACTTGTACTTATTTTATTTCCTCACATATTGATTTTACCCCCCTTTTTCAATCAAAAATACTTAACTGAAAGTAACTGCTTTATTTATGAAATGAAATTGTAAGAGAATGTCTTACATTTTAAAAACCACCAGAAAGAAAGCTTTGTAGTGAAATCTGTCAGACAATCAGTATAAATTCTAGCATGAAATAATTATGATAGACTTATTAAAACAGTGTTTGGATTTAACTTCAATACACAAATTTATTCCATTTTTTAAACATTTAACTTTTTTATCATTAATTTTAAATATTGGCTATATTTCAAATTCCAACCCTATGTTTTAGTGTAAATTTCATTGTTTTGATCTGAAATATTGTGCAAATTTTAGACTGTTGAAACTGAAAAGCAAAGGGATGTAAATGGACATTTTCAAGTTTTCAGTAAAAAATGTTTGAAGTTGCCGTCATAGGTAGGCTTTCATTAACCTTTTACAAGCCCCCTCCAAATTGTTTACACCTACGGCTCTACACATATTTTCCCCCCTCATTTTGAAAAAAATCTGGGGCCCCCCCTTCAGGCTCGAGCCAACAGGTGTCCTTTCTCCACCCCCCTGCTACTATCTTTTGCCCCAAAACAGAGGAGAGGTTCACCTACATTTTGTCCCAGTTATCTCTAATTTAATTTTGGCACCTGCATCCCTTTGCTTCTCACTGCCTCAATTGCAAATTTCAGGTCAGTGGGTTTGAGAATAGACTGTGTACTTTACAAGACATATGTTTTATTTATATTTTTAAAATGCACTGTATGATATAATTATTATTATTATTTTTTTTTTCAGATTTTCTTGAATGAAAATAGTGAAATAGTTTAAATATCCCTACTGTTACCTTTTTTTGGAAGATTGGCAAAACTTTTCAGATAAAAATTTTAGGTACAGATTACAAATTCTCAAAATATCTTTGGAATCAGTAGCATTCATTATTTGTTACATTTAAAAAACAGCTGATTTTTATCTGTATCATTCACAACAACTGCATCACCATGGTTTTAAATTTCTAAAATCTTAGTTCCATACTATGATTTTTTTCTTTTGTTATGTATGTAGTTAGATTTATTAACAGAAAATAAACCTTGTCTTTTTTGTTTACCATATTTCTACAATTCTTATCATCATAATGTCTTATGTATAAATTTCTGGTACTTCCTATAAATGTGAATATATTCGTTCCTTTTACAGATGGCATTGTTAAATGGTTTGATTTGTCACACCTGAGTTCAGAATAATACGCAGCTACATTCGATGTATTGCAGTTTCATTGTTATGAGGAGCCCTTTTCTTCAATGCAAAAGAAGTGAGCTTATCGATGACATCTGGCAGAACACAGAATGTTGACACACAAAAAAAAAAAAGCAATAAATGCAGCGGCTTACCGCAATGCAAATTTATAAGTCTTTGTCATCTTTTAAGGGATTCCAGAAAATCATTGGCACCTGGTGCACTACAAAGGTCAAAAGAAGTGAGGAGGCTTCAGTGCCTCCAAAGCTGAATTTGTATTTTTAAATTTGGCTTACATTATTAGTTTTTAACATTACTGGTTAAAAGGCCTCTATATATATGGAACACAGCATGAAAAATTACATTGGATAACCATTGTAAACTGCCCATTTCCAATTAAAAGTTCTATTCTTATGAAATATGAGAAAAGTATATTTGTAAATTTTGTTTTCATGAAATAAATTAATCCACCCTGTAAAAATCACTTTTCAATCTATCATTAATATTTATCTTTTGAAGTAAGGGAGCAGTTTTCCCTCCTGCACGAGAAGCCTATGCTGAAAACTTAACTATATTGGAAGCTGGTAAACTATTCGGGGAAATATTCCCTTTATTCTTCCTACATTAACAATGTGTCTCCATCTGCTGCATTGCATTAAATTACCCAAATTGTGTAAACATTCATGATAATAAAAAAATATTAAATCAACACATTTAAAAATTAATTCAACAGTACTGAAGAAATTTTTTTTTAAAGTCCATTCCATTTAGTTTTGTTTTTTAAAAGTTTCTGCCGAAAAAACTTATGCTTAAATAATCCACTTTGAGAATAACTACATTTCCAGGAAATGAATATTTGTTATTTCTCTGACATTTCTTGAATTAAATACCCATTAAAAAGAAAAGCATAAAAAGTAAGACAAATATATACTTTTAAAAAGATTTATTCTTTTGAATGTTAGATTTTTTTTTTACATAAAAACTTTTAATTTTTTTTACATACATTCATAATATGTACCAATCCAACAATCAATACAAACATCTTAAGCTGTAAGCAAATATCAGTTCATATGAAAAACGTATTGCTAGGCTAATGACTCCAGACACTCCAGTTTTGATGACCATAGTTCGGGTCTTGGAAACCCTGGAAATTCACTGAAAAAAAAATGAACGAATTTTTTTCAGACCTGGAAAAGTCATGGAAAAATGTCGTAGACAAAGAGAAAGTAATATTAACTAAAACAGCATTAGAAATCTTAAGTGATTTAACAGAATAGCACACAAAAGCTATTAAAAGTGGAAAATTCAATGATCCCTAAATCAAATCTGAACTTTGAAATCTCATTGCATTCACTTATGTCGCAGCCGCTTGCCTTTTTTTTTGCGATGTGATTTTACTGCTTTGGCATCACTTATTTTGAATTCACTGTCATTTTCAACACCTCTTATGATTCATATTCCGTAGTAGCGAAATTTCTCGTTCTTAGTTTTGCCAAGCCCACTCAAAAAAAGTGATTTAATTACATCCGAGTTCGATTCCATCACTCGTAAGAACTTTATTATTAAATTTATCAGAATATATCTTAATTTGTTGAAGGTTTTAGAAAATAAAGATCTTTAGTCAGGCAATAGAATACAGAAAAAGAGGAATTCTTATACTCTAAAACAGTAGTGCCCAACATATGGCCCTCAAAATTAATCCATGCTACCCACTGCTACGTTCAATGTCAGGAATCAAACATGTTTTGAAATTTCTGAACTTATTAATCAATATGCATTTGAAAATGTTCAAATAAGTAAACAAAACAAGTATACTTTTGAATCAGAAGATTGATTCATTACTGAATTTTTTTTCAAAAAAAGATTTGGTTTAGAAACATAAAAAAATAAACTTTGTGGCTTTACTTTAAAGAACCAAAATACTATCAAGTTATGTGGATGATTAAATGCACTGTTGATACTAAGGCAACTTTATTGAAACTTAGTGATGACTCATTCAATCTTTGTCTCATTCATTATCATTTTGCCAGTTTATAAAAAAACATCCGACATTTAAGCATCATACTCGTTTCACTGCATTTGTACTTCACTTAAATTTATATGATGAAGACAAATAAGAATAGTCTGGTTTTTTAAGTGTACAATTATAATTTTTCCATTATGAGTAAGTGCTTCTATGAGGCTGTGGCATTCATGTAGACGTTTTGCTAATGCTCATTTCCAAAAATTAACAAATTTGAGATTAAATAGTGCTATTCTCTTCATATAACAAGGTCATGAAAATTTTCATTGAAGTCATGTAACTTTTTCATCTAAATAGAGTATGAACACTGGATGACCATTAAAAAAATGCTGCACACAAATTCTTTTTGAGTATGAAAGGTTTAAAACAGAGGTTTGCCACTCCATTCTGTGAGAAAAACTGTTTTCTCCACTGCATTAAACAATATGTAGGCAGATTGTAGTATAGAACATTAATAATCCCATCACAGAAAAATAAATAAAAAAAGGTGAAGTAAAAAAGAAATAATTAAAGCTGAAGTAATAATGTGGTGACAGAACATTTATATTTAAATTTTTAAAAAAAATATCTTTAACATAAAATATGCAAAAGTTTAGCAGAACAATAATTATGACTAATCTGATGTTTTCTAAATAAAATTTACATAAAATATGAATGACAGTTTACCATGAAATAATTTGTGTCTTTATGATAGATATTCGTTAAGTCATTTAAATTAATTCTTTCATTCAAAAAAGAATGAAGCTGTGGCATGGCAAGCATACCTAGGACAGGGTGTAATTTTTAAAGAACAAATGTAGCTCTGTAATCATTAGGACAAAATTTAATGTGTAAATAGTCTGCATTCCATTTAATACATGAAACTTTCCTAACATCTTTTCTTCTCTCCTCGTCTGCCATGTTTTACATTTGATATTCATCACTTTTTACTTTCGTCTGAAATGTGTATATTTCTTAGTATTATTTAATTTAATTACTGAATGCGTTATTTATTGTGTGGTCAACAAAAGAAATTAGATAGAACAGAGAATGTTTTTGGATGGAGAAAAAAGTTTTTTCTCACCCGTTGATGGCGAAATATATATATATAATTTTTTTTTGTATCAACAATTCTTACTTTTTCATTTCTAATTTATTCAAAAATTTTCTCAGCAAGAATTTTTGCGAAAACCGATGAATATTATTTGATTGTCCCGGGAAATTATTTGATTAAGTGGGGATGGTTAACATTGTGTTAATGGGGAAATATTTTTGTTCTGGGAGGTTTTTATTTGTTATCCCATTAAACGTGGCTGACAGTATTTCAATTTTTTGAATGAAGTTATTTTTTCGGTTTCCTCACGTGATAGTTCTCGTGCAGGATACATATTTATGATTACTTAGTAGTAATGTATGTAAAAGGTAATAAATATGTCAGGTTCTTGAATGATCCAACAGACTAACTAAATACATTTTTAATTCTTACTGTCTAAAATTATTTAAATGATTATGCATAGATATTAACATAACAAAACTGAATTATACCTTATATTTCTGGTCCAATTTTCTCCTGCTTCCATCTCTTTAGAATGTGAGCCATCACACCCACTGAAGTGATTGCAAACGTAAACAAAAAAATTCAGGGTTCTAAAAGAAAAAAGGAATATATCAAAAGATGTACATAAACACAACTAAGCAGATAAAGTGTTCTCATCAAAATATTCAAAAATCATCAGATTTATAAGTAAATAACACATTTCAATTAAGCAATTTTCAGCATATATTCTTAGAAATCATGTTTGAATGATATTGAAAAATGAGTGTCGGCTAAAAGCAAGCACTGAAGGTATTACACACCTAAACAAAATACTTGGAATTTTGATAGTAAAAGTCACAGTGTAGAACAGCTTAAAGACCAAAACTTTTCCTAGACTACCCCGGAATTCCATTGTTTTCTGATGCAAGATGCAGATTTGCCCTTTCTCTTACCTTGCCTCCTTTGGGTATTGTCACGATCATGTAACTTTCTTGAAGAAAAATATTTTTTACAAAAATTTGTTGCTTTTGACAACAGTTTTAAAGTTTAAACTATGTCTAGAAAATCTTTGCATCACAGCTCAAAATGTACTGTTTGAAATGCTTTAGACATTTAGACAAATTTTTTTTAAATGTAAAGCTATGAATAAAATTTTAAGAAAAAATTAATAAAAGCAGAAAATAACACCAACACTACATAGCAAATGACATTATAGGTGGATATAGGTTCAACAAATGTGGACAAACGTCTAAATCTAAAGAACAAAAAACGGTACATGAAATGTATGAAATACATATATGTATGTTGTAACTTTAGTTTAAATCTTTTACCTATGCAAATGGTTTGTAATCCAAGAAAAACCTGCAGTGATTAGTGAACAGTGAAAATCACAACATGGAACATGGGTGGTTAACTGAACCTAGACTATACTTCATAATTATTGCATTCCTCGCTCTAACTTACTTTGAACCAAAATAATAAAACTTAAGGCTAATCTAGGATAAATTAATATCTGCAGAATAAACAGAATCGTCAGACGATATAACGTATGCTATCGGTACGACGAATTGTAAACAAGCATTCATTTTATTTTTAAAAAAAGGAAAAAAACACATAAAATTAAAGAAATGCCACTTATTTGGTGACTTTAACTCATTTAATCTCAATGTAACTTGTTTTTAATGAGAGAAAAATGTGTAACGCATTTGTTTAGAGTTTAAAATAGTAGCAACACAACGTAGAAAAGGGTGGTTCATTCAGTGATTATAAACAAAATTTTATGATATACGCCTTGCATATAATGCTTTAACAGACTATAAAATGTCATAAAAAGCTTCCTAACTGAGTTGAAATAAGCAGAATTTTTTTAACAAGAGGCAAAATTAACAACAACACTTCACCTCAACGAATGTAAACAAACATTTATGTTATTCTGAAAAATCGAAGAAAAAACCAATAAATTTCATGAAATACGGATTTTTTGGTGACTTTTACTCATCTAATATGAAAATAGTTTCATCAATTCAAGTAGTTTTCGATGGAAGGAAAATGTACGACTATATAATAACACCACTTGCAGAATGGTGGCTCAATGGTTCACTACGCGAACGTAAACAAAACTTTATCTATCTCTCAAATAAAATCTGTATTTAAAATGAACATAAGACTGATTGCATTTGATGCTTCGACTTACCTGGTATTGAAATAAGTGCTTTTGAAACCGAAGAAATAGATAAAACCTTTCCTAATTTCCCAAATATTATACCTCACTCAGCATCCTCGTAGGATTAACATGGTAAAGTAGAGCTGGCATGTAAGGGAGTGACGTGACGTCACACGCATACACTTCATTTCCGGTTAAACGGTAGACGTCACGCCAGCATGGTAGCCAATCAGGGAAAAGCCCTTCGCGAAAGCTCTAGGATGTGGATTTATGCATTAGTGGCTATGAGAGAAATGTCCTACGGTGGTATTGCTAGTATAAAAGTGGCAACGGTGGCAACGTTTGTTCACTTTTTCCAGAGGACGCTGTATGTGCACCGCTCCCAACAATCGCAGCAGATCAATGTTAATGATGCTAAGTTTCTCATTTTTTTTAGAGACAGCTATTAAAGCAAGAAAAGAAAAATACTACTGGGAATTGGTTGTAATAAGGGGCCAATATAGTGGACGATGTACGGCTTTCGTCCACAGGAAGTTAGCGCAGTTTTTTGATGGAAAATTTTATTTTATTTTTCATCACCAACTTGCGGAATTCGTCTGCTATTAATATTGCGCTGTGCGATGTTTTATTTTTTACGAGTTGGAATGTTTCTATTCCTGTAAATAATTGACGAAATGAGAATGTAGTAGAATTAATTACGGAAATACTTTTTTTAATTAGTTGTAAATTTCGTGACATGTTTCGAGAAAAACGAAATAATTTTTTGCTTTCACGATCTTTAACAGATAAAAATAAATGTTAATGTTCTATTCACTTAACTTCAAGCTGATATTGAGTATAATCATTTTATTCATGTACCTGCTTAGAAAAATTGTTATCATTATTTTTTTATTATTATTGCATTTTTTTCTACAACTAAATCGAAAAAAAAATCGGGAAACCTTTTTCATTTAAAAAATACATATGATTAATTTCAACAGAAATCCCCACAAACTATCTCAAAAAAGCGTTCCAAGGTATAATTTTTTGAATGAATGAGGTTTCTCGATTTTTTTTCCATTTGGTTGTCGAAAAAAATGCAATAATAAAAAAATAATGATAACAATTCTCTTTAAAGCAGTGAGTAAACACGTGAATAAAATGATTATAATCAATATCAGCTTGAAGTTGAGTAAATAGAATATTAACATTTATTTTTATCTGTTAAAGGTCATGAAAGCAAAAAATTATTTCGCTTTAATTAGTTCTCGAAGCATGTCACGAAAGTTACAACTAATTAAAAAAAGTATTTACGTAATTAATTCTATTACATTCTCATTTCGTCAATTATTTACAGGAATAGAAACATTCCAACTCGTAAAAAATAAAACATCGCACAGCGCAATATTCATAGCAGACGAATTCGGCAACTTGGTGATAAAAAATAAAATAAATTTTTCCATCAAAATACTGCGCCAACTTCCTGTGGACGAAAGCTGTACATCGTCCACTATATTGGCCCCTTATTACAACCAATTTCCAGCAGTATTTTTCTTTTTTTTGCTTTAATAGCTGCCTCTAAAAAAATGAGATTAGTATCATTTACATTGATCTGCTGCGATTGTCGGGAGCGGTGCACATACAGCGCCCTCTGGAAAAAGTGAACAAACGTTGCCACTTCTACATAGTAAAGATTTATCTCCTTCCCTTTAACCTCCCTGGTGGCAATAAGTAAAAAGTAGGAATAACAAAGCAGACGAATTTTAGCGGCACTTCTTGGAATCATATAGATGACATGTAAACATGGAAAGGGTCTGACTCTTCATCAAAGGATGGCTGTGGATGGAACTTGTGGATGTATCGTTATTTCATTTCAAGATGAACCATTTGGATAGTTTGTTTTATTAGAAGCAGTGCTTATCAGTGCAACATTTTTGCTTTTTTGTTCCTTTTATGTAGTTGATATTGCTACCGAATCGAATTAGCCATTTTTCCTTCAAGGTCATTCATAGGTCAAGATGGCGACGTTTCGGTCTCCTGGTGAATTGTTTTCTTTTCTCTTATCGAACATAGCGTGTCAATGTTCCTCGTCGTTGAGCGTTTAGTTTTTCACATGCTGGTCTCCCACTTTCGACAGAGGTTTCCCGAGTCGTTCGGTGTTTGCTTCCTCTTGGCTCCTAGGTAAGGAGTTCTCCTTTTGTTTCTTTCTCTTTTTTATTTTTGCTGTGCATGAACCAGGTCTCCATGGAGGCACACAGCCACACACAAAATTTCTCAATCACAGACCTCATCTCCGAGGCAAATGACAAAGGGGTCACCTCCTTTCCCATTTTTGTAACTGGGATCGGCACGGATAAACTCCCTCGGAACAAACCTAAGGATATTAAGGCGGAAATTATTTCCAAGGTCAGCCATGCAAAAGATATATCTAGCATAACTTTCACTCGAGGAAACAGTATTCTAATAATTTCTGAAAGTATAGAATGTGCGAAAGAAATTGCTAAACTAACTACCCTTCTCAATGTTAAAATACAGGTTCACGTCATAAATGAAAACTACACGTCTCGCTTTTTAATTAAAGACATCGATACTGAAGTTTGCATGTCGGATTTGATAGCAGAAATTGAACTCGAAAATAAAATGAAGGTTCTAGAAGCCAGGCGTTTTATAAAAAATACCCCCCAGGGCAAAAACCCTACTGAAGTTGTATTAATTACAATTATTGGATTCCAGCTGCCTGAACATGTTAAATTGTTCCTAATGAAAAAAAAAATTACCCTATTCATCGATAAACCACGGCAATGCGGGAACTGTCATGCCTATAATCATGCCACAAGCAAATGCTCTGAAGCGGGCTCATGTATCAATTGCGCTGAGAGACACAGCGAGGAAATCTGTGCACATCCCCCTAAATGCGCGAATTGTGGGGAAGGACACCCGGCAAATTTCAACTCCTGCCCAAAACGAATTAGTGAAGCAAAAATCTTAGAATTTAAATGTACACAACATCTCAGTATCACTGAAGCCCGAAGGAGATGCCAAAAGGCAAAAAATACATACGCTTCTGTTACAGTTAAAGAAACTAATGGGAACTTTGTCACAAGGGATGAATTGAATAATACTCTCAAGGAAAAGATGTTAGAATTTGAAAAAAAAATGAAGGAAGAAATTCATAGTCAGATCAGTCAACTTCAAAGCTCTATCGAGGAAGTTATGAAAAGCTGTCTTTCGCAAATTAATTACAACGTCACAAGACTAATGCAAGGGTTTCTCAGCAACACAGGGAGTAAAACCAAGTTACCTCCCTACAAATTTGATTCGGACTTTGAAATTAATTTCAGCAAGCGAAAAAAAAATGCTCCTCCCGTCGATATGATTGGGAACGGGAACCAAATGGAAATTGAGGCCAGTGGGCCGTCGCCTGGGGTGATTTAATGGCCCTTTCGGGCTTTTGTCTGGTGCGTTCGTATCTTTCCTTTTCTCCGTTTTTTTTTTTTTTGGTTCCCCATGGCAAGTAGCTATTTAGTACATTGGAATGCTCGTAGCATATCTAACAAACGCACCTGGCTCAATTCTTCCTTTTTTCATAAAGCCGACATCATTGCCGTCCAGGAGACTTTTTTGAACAATAACACTACCTTCCATCTGAAGGATAAAATCATTTTTCGCAAAGATAGAGAAAACCGACCGGGAGGCGGACTTTTGACCGCCATTAATAACAAAATTTCTGCTAAAACCATCAACATGCATCTCCCTCCATCTCAAACTGAAATCCTTGGGATTGAATGCCTGCTAAACGGCACCACTTTAAAAATTTTCAATGTTTATTCCCCATCAGGAAACTGGAGCAACTCCTGGCTAAACGCTTTTAAAAATTTTCTCACTCCCCCCTTTTTGATCGTTGGCGATTTTAATATTCACCATAGTGCCCTTGGCAGCACTAATAACTCCCGAGATGCGGAGGTGCTCCTTGACTGGATTACTGAGAATAATATGGCCCTTTTAAACAGCTCTACCCCTACGTATTTTTCAATCAACAATAAACCAGCTCTTTTGGACCTCAGTATCATGTCTCTAGACCTATTCAACATCATTTCTTACGAAGTATATCCAGACCCTTTCGACAGTGACCACCACCCAGTCAAGATCCACCTTCCCCATCTCGGGACTATAATCAGCAAACGCTGGAAACTGAACTGGCAGGATTACCTCAAGGAGGTGAACACTCAGCTCTCCAATAGTAACGATTTCGACCTCAATACTTTTAGAAAAATGATGAATAATTCCCTACATAAAAATAGCAAATTGGATGCCTTTAAACACAATAATAATAATAATCCCTGGTGGAATCAGGAGTGTAATATTCTCTTGGGCAAAAAAAGGAAATTCCTACGCATAGCAAAAACGAAATTTAGCAAAGAGGCTTGGAAAACATACAAAAGGATGAGTGCACAACTAAGAAAACTCTGCAATAGATTACGAAGAGAATTTTGGAGCAAGACCATGTACATGGCAAACAAAAATCACAGTATCTTTAAAATCATAAAACATCTTAATAATCGCCAACTGGAGGAAATTAACTCCAACCTCATCCTTAAGATTCGTACCAATGAAATTTATACACCCATAGCCCAAGCTAATGCCTTTGCCACTATTTTCAAGAACACAAACATAAACATGGTAATACCATTGGATTTCAGTGGAAGCAACGACTTGGATAAGGATTTCACTATTACTGAATTAGAAGAAGCTATTAAAAATAACCGAAATTCATCTCCTGGCCCCGACAATATTTCCGCAAAAGCTCTGAAAGGAATCTCTCACACCAACCTTATCCAGATCCTCAATATGCTTAACCATTCCTGGTTAACCGGGGAAATCCCAAATTTTTTCAAGAGTGCCCATATCATCCCTATCCACAAAAAAGGTAAAAGTCGCGAAGATATATCCTCGTATCGTCCTATATCACTCACCTCCACACTCGGGAAAACTATGGAAAGAATGCTCCTCAAACGTTTAATTGATTATAGCCTAACTTCCAATATCTTTCCGCCCAATCAATTTGGCTTCCTCCCTTTTAGAGGCTGCGACGTCATACTTACCAGTATTCATCATGAAATTTTCCAATCCAGAAGCAATAAGCTTTTTACTTTCCTAGTTGCACTTGACCTTAAAGGAGCATACGATTCTGTCTGGACCGACGGACTTATTTGGAAGATGATGCAAGCCGGAATTCAAGGGAAAGCAGCCTACTGGATTCACAATTTCATAAACAACCGTTCCGCCCAAGTTAAATGGAGAGGTAATTACTCAGCGAAATTTTACACCAATAGAGGCGTCCCTCAAGGAGCGGTCTTGAGCCCTTTCTTATTCCAAATATACATTGCCGATTTATGTCAAGCCCATTATAGGAATACTAAATTGTTCACATATGCTGACGACATCTTTCTGATCAGCTCAGGGGCCGAAATCGACACAGCACTTAACGACCTCCAGGCTGCCTTACAAAAAATTCAAGAATGGTGCGAGTGCTGGCACATGAAGATCGTACCGGAAAAGTGCGTGGCAATAAATTTTTCAAACAAAAAAAAGAAAACTAATCGTAATCTATCCATTAACGGAAAAAACATCAAATGGAGTGAAGATATCAGAATCCTGGGTCTCATTTTCGACCGCAATCTCACCTTTAAAAACCATATTAACCACTTATCTCAAAAAGTGTACAAATACACCAACATTCTCAAAGCCGTTGCCTCGAAAAGATGGGGAGCGAGAACTAAAGATCTGTTAATCATTGCGAAAAGTTGCATTAAAAGCAAAATAAATTTTGGAAGCCATATCTTTTCCTCATGCTCCGAGACAAATAAAAAGAAGATTGAAACAATATACCATTCCGCAATACGGGTAGCTGTGGGCCTCCCCAAATTCACCCCTATCCCGGTCCTTCTCATGGAAGCTAAAGAAACCACCTGCCAACATAGCCATAGCCTCAATGCAGAAATCTTCATGATACGCCAAGTCGCATTAGGGAATTTCTCTACAGTCAGAAAACGTTTACTCTCTTTCGAGACTAATTTCATACCTGCAAACACTGACAAAGCTCCCCTGGCAATAAAAAAGAAAAATCTACTAAAAGATCTCAATATTTACCCCAGCCAAATCATCCCACTATGCATTCCGATCGTTGATAATTCAATACACTGCAACATTTTTCTCAAGAGCCTGCCTTTTCAAAATGACAAGATCCCTAATAATCTCATCAGCAAAGCCTTCCATAATTATAGCAGTAATAATTGGAACAATAACCCTATCATTGCATCGGACGCTTCAAAAGTCACTAATTCCACCTCCATCGGTATCTACAATAACGATACTAAAGAGTGCATCATGGGAAGAATCCCTCATGAAAACTCAGTCTTCACTGCTGAAGGTTTGGCCTTGTGGCTTGCCATACGTCGGTTCGGAAGAACCGGGGATAAAGTTATTTTTCTTTCTGACAGCTTATCAGTCCTCACGGCCCTCAAAAACGTCAATAACAAATCTCCACACATCATTACTATGATTGCTCAGATCATCAATAGTTGCATTGAAAACGGTCACTCCATTGACATTGCTTGGACCCCGGCGCATGTAGGAATACAATGCAATGAAATTGCGGACAAAATAGCGAACATGGGCCATCGTGAAAACCTTATCCTCCACTGGAAGTCCCCTGAAGACATTATTCAAAATCTCAGAAAAAGTTTCAAAATGAAAACCCTCCAAAACTGGAACTCATCTCACTATGCCAAAAGATTCAGCCACCTTATCAATATCAACGACAAGATCCGGATGATGCCCAACAGTAGATATGAAGATGTCTTAATCTCTAGGGCCAGGACTCGCACCACTCTTACAAATTACAACTTGTTCCAGAGCAGACGGGCAAATTCCCCCCTCTGCTCAAGATGCAAAGTTCCAGAGACACTTGATCATGCAATTCTGGAATGCTCCAAGTATACTAAAGAGAGAGACAGACTGCGGGCTTGTGCCGGCTGTGTGCCTCTGTCCTTCTGTCTTATCTTTGAAATTTCATTTCTTTCCCCCCGGGTTTTTTCTTGCTTGTTGGCTCTCCTTTCGGTCATCGATGTTGGCTAACTTTCGTTCTCCAGTCCATCCCCGAGTTGGGGACCTGGTTTTGTTTTGTCTTGCTGTGTATCTTGCCACTTTCGTTCATTCTGTTTCTCTTGCTATGTTCATTCTTCAGGGTTTTGGTCTAATTTAAGTTGCCTGCCCTTAGAATTTCAGTCCTTGATACCTGGATCATTAGGGATAAAGCCACTTAGGTTAAGTGTAGCAAAATTCCCAAAAGAAGAAGAAGAAGAAGAAGAAGATGGAATCATATATTTGAAATTAATCTTGCTGGACAATATTCTGTGCTGCTCAGGACGTTCTCTGGTTTTTTGTCTGTTGCGAGTAAAACGCTGTATGAGGCAATTGAAAATTGAAATTAGAAATGTGTTAGTGTTCAAGAAAGTGAAAATGTGTTGAATTTGGTCGCTTCTTTTTCCTTTCGATTTTTGTCCGCTTGTTCTTTTGCTAGTTAACACTCAGGACTTTGGAATGCATCCGAGCTAGGCCTAACTCGGAAATTTTGTCTAGTGATTGGCTGCCGAGCGAGGTGGTCCCGTTGTATGTCAGCCTATTGTATATAAGATTCTACTCGGCCTTGGTCTTTCTCTCCTATAGGCTTCGTATTTCTCGGATACAGGACTGTTTTCCACGAATGAATTTTCTACTTGCCCTGGGGAGCAAGCAAGTTCCCTTTCGGTGGTGAGTTTGCCACTTCTTGTTTTTCGTTTCCTAGGTAAGGTGCCTTTTGCTTTTTCTTGCTTTCTCTTTTTTGCATGCTCTCCCATCCTCATGGAGCCCCATAAGTACACCAAAGAAATACCAAATGCGGACATAGTAAAAACAGCATTTGAAAATGGCGTCACCTCGTTCCCCATATTTTTATCGGGTATCGACGCAGAAAAAATTCCTCGTAACAAACCAAAGCTTATCAAGGCTGAATTAATGGCTAAAATCAAACGCTCCAATGAGATAACTAGCATCAACTTCACCAGAAATGACAGCCTTTTGATTATCACTGATAGCTTCGAATGTGCTAAAGAAATCACGTCAATAACGACCATACTAAATATAAAAGTCCAAGCCCATCTAATCATTGAAAACTACACCTCCCGCTTCCTCCTTAGGGACATCAATAACGACATAGGACTGACTGACCTGACATCTGAACTGGAACTAGAAAATGAAATTATTATATTGGAAGCTCGTCGCTTTCAGAAAAATACCCCTCAGGGGCAGATTCCGACAGAAATGATACTAATCACAATCATAGGGCACAAAGTGCCTGAGTATATCAAAGTGTTCATGATGAGAAAAAAAATATCTCTATTCATTGACAAGCCAAGACAATGCAGCAACTGTTTCTCTTTCTTCCATATCACCAACAAATGCACAGAGGCAAGTAAGTGTATAAATTGCGGAAATAGACACAAAGAGATATGTACTTTCCCTCCAAAATGTATCAACTGCGAAAATGCACATCCAGCAAATTTCAATTTATGCCCAAAGAGGATGAAAGAAGCTGAAATCATGACATTCAAATGCATCAATCACTTAAGCTTAAGTGAAGCTAGAAGAAGAATAAAAAGTAACAACACCACTTATGCTAAGATTACTGCTAAGGGCGAGGAAAATAAATTCATAACCAAAGAGGTCATGGATAAAGCCATTCAAGAAAGAATGGAAATATTTGAATCCAAAATTAGGGCTGAATTCATCAGCCAAATCAGCCAGCTACAAACATCAATTGAAATGGTGATGAAAAACTGTATACTTCAAATGAACACCAACGTGGCGAAAATGCTACAAAATCTGGTTACCAACTCTGGTAATAAAAAAAAAATATCCTTTCAAAATATGGACTCAAAGATCGACTGGAACGCCTTTAAGAGGCAAAGAGGAGACACGGATTGTTTAGAAGACGAAAATCATATGGAACATGAGGCTCTTGGGCCGGTCCCTGCTGCTTCTTCCTTTGTGGAATGTTAGCTTTTCCGGCCGCTGTCTGGTGCGCTTGTACTTTTCCTTTTTTCGTCCTTTTTTCCCTTTTGTTTTCCATGGCAGGTTGCTACTTCTTACAGTGGAACGCTAGAAGCGTCTCTAACAAGCGCACCTGGCTGAACACGGATTTTTTTTTGGGCGCTGATGTTATCGCCATTCAAGAAACTTTTTTAAATAATCAAATTTATTTCAATCTGAAAGATAAGACCATCTTTCGTAAGGACAGGGGAAACCGTCCTGGGGGGCGGGCTCATTACGGCCGTCAGTACAAAATATTCTGCTAAAATTATCAACATCACCCTACCTATCTCCAATGTTGAAGTACTTGGAATTGAAATCTTTTACAAAAAAAAAACCTAAAAATTTTTAATATCTATTCTCCATCCGGCTCATGGAACAAAAACTGGCTATCTACCTTTCAACAATATCTGACCCCTCCTTTTTTAATTATGGGGGACTTCAATATCCACCACACCTCCCTTGGCAGTGATAATGACTCCCGGGATGCTGAAACAGTAATCGACTGGATAATTAACAACAACATGGTTCTCTTAAACTGCAGTACTCCCACATACTATTCAATCAACAATAAACTTGCTATTCTGGACTTAACAATCACATCTCTGGACCTTTACAATCATCTATCATACGAAGTAATTGCCGATACCTTTGACAGTGACCAACACCCTATCAAAATAAATATTCCGCATCTCGGGAGTCATTACCAAAACAGATGGAAAATAAACTGGAAAAATTTCAACTCTGATTTAAACTAATACCTTAATGATGCCAACATTATTAATATTAACGAATTTAATAATATCATAGAAAAAACCCTTTTTAAAAACAGCAAGAATGAAATTATAAAAACAAGCAGCAATAATCCCTGGTGGAATAGAGAATGCAGTTTTCTCCTGGGCCAAAAAAGAAAATATCATCGACTTTCAAGAAACTCTCTAAACCGTGATGCATGGGGAAAATACAAACAAATAGGGGCAAAACTAAGAAGATTATGTAATTGTTTACGCAGAATTTATTGGAATAAGACCATTAACATGGCAAAGGAAAATCACAGCATATATAAAATTCTAAAGAGCCTTAATAACAGAACGTACGAAGATACAAAATCTCACTTTATCCTAAATACGCCTGCGGGAGAGCTCCATTCACCTGTTGCCCAAGCAAATGCGTTCAGCAAATTTTTTATGCATCAGAAAATCAACGAATTTATTCCCCTAGACCTCAGTGGAAACTGTTACTTAGATGCACCTTTCACTTTAAACGAACTAAAGGAAGCAATCAATAAAAACAGGAATTCTGCCCCCGGACCTGATAAAATATCTGCAAAAGCATTAAAAAATATTTCAGCAAATAACCAGATTAAAATTCTGAATACCATTAACCATCTCTGGAATACCGGAGAGGTCCCAAACTCCTTTAAAAACGCTCATATAGTTCCAATTCACAAAAAAGGGAAGAATAAAGAAGACATAAACTCGTACAGACCAATTTCACTCACATCTACTCTCGCTAAAACTGTCGAACGCATGATCTTAACCTGGCTGACAAACCATAGTATTCAACAGAATCTTTTCCCTCCCAATCAATACGGCTTTATACCTTTTAGGGGCTGCGATGTAATTTTGGCAGAAATCCATCATGAGTTGTTCCGAGCAAGAAATGAAGGTCGGTTCACCTTCCTCGTCGCATTGGATCTTAAGGGAGCCTATGATGCAGTTTGGCATGATGGTCTAATATGGAAATTGCTACAAAACGGAATACAAGGAAAAACTGCACAATGGATACACAACTTCATCAGCCACAGATCTGCCCAGGTCCGATGGAGAGAACATTTTTCAACTAATATAACATCACAAAGAGGAGTCCCCCAAGGTGCGGTATTGAGCCCGTTTCTTTTCCAAATTTACATCAAAGATCTTTGCCACCTACATCTCAAAAACGTAAAAATAATCACCTACGCTGATGATATCTTTATCTTAGGCTCAGGTGTGGACATTGACAACACACTTAATGACGTTCAAAACAGTGGCGTAGCTAGACCCGACTTTCGGGGGGGGTTACTTCTTTTATATATATATATATGTATATATATATATATATATATATATATATATATATATATATATATATATATATATATATGTATAATCGCTTGGAATTTTTTTCCTTTTCTTCTTTTTTTTTCTTTCACTTCTCTCTTCTTTTTCTCTTTTTTTTTTGAGACTAACTTTTCGGGGGGGGGTTTTGTCCCCAAAACCCCCCCCTTAGCTACGCCCCTGGTTCAAAATTCGCTAAATAAAGTAAATTCCTGGTGTAAAACTTGGCACATGACGATTGTACCGGAGAAATGTGTGGCAGTTAATTTTTCAAGTAAAAGAAAGAAGACGGATCGTAATTTATCTATAAACCAAGATACCATCGAATGGAGGGAAGATATCAGAATACTAGGCATTTACTTCAATAATAACCTCACCTTTAAATCACACATAAACTACTTAGCCAAAAAAGTCTTTAAATATACTAACATTCTAAAAGTGGTCGCCTCGAACAGATGGGGAGCAAGAACAAAAGATCTTTTAAAAATTGCGAATAGCTGCATCAAGAGCAAGATTAATTTTGGCAGTCACATCTATTCATCTTCTGCCCAGACAAATAAAAATAAAATTGAAATAATATACCATGCTGCTCTACGAGTAGCAACTGGCCTCCCAAAATTCACCCCAATCCCTATCCTGCTTAGAGAAGCAAATGAGACCTCCTGCAGCCAAACTCATGACCTCAAATCTGAGATGTTTTTTTATCAGACAAGTTGCCTTGGACAAGCTCTCACCAATCAGAAAAACACTTCTCTCCTATGAGATTAAAAAAATTCCTACCAAATTAGAAAAAACTCCGTTAGGAATTCGGAAAAAAAATTTACTGACAGACCTAAACATCTATCCCAGCCAATGCATACCTATTTGTATTCCGTCAATTATTAATCCAAACAGAACTACAATTTCCCTCAAGTCCCTTCCTTTTCAAAAAGAAGACATTCCAAGACAACTAATTAGCAAAGCTTTTGACGACTACTACTCCACCCACTGGAAAGACTGCCATATAATAGCAACTGATGCATCAAAAACCCAATATTCTACCGCAATAGGGATCCACAATTCTAGCTCAAACGAAAATATAAAGGGAAAAATTTCAAACATGAACTCCATCTTCACTGCTGAAGGGCTCGCTCTGTGGCTCGCTATTGTTCGTTTTGGAAACACAGGTCCAAAGATAGTATTCTGCTCCGACAGTTTGTCAGTCCTTTCTGCCCTCGAAAAAGCTAACAATAAGTCTCCTCACATCATCACGATGATTTCAAAAAGTATTGCCAATCACAATTCAATCGGTCATACACTCGAATTCGTTTGGACCCCTGCCCACGTGGGAATCAAAGCAAATGAAACTGCAGACAGACTGGCTAGCTTGGGACACGGGGAAAATATAATTCTCCACTGGATTGCCCCTGAAGACGTAATAAATAACCTGAAACAAAAGTACAGAGATAAAGCTACAACTTCCTGGAACAGATCTAAATACTATACCGGATACAGCCACTTAAATGGTCAAGGAAACAGCAATCACAATCTAACAAAAAATCGTTATGAAGATGTCCTGCTATCAAGAGCTCAGACCCGTACCACTCTCACTCAATTCAATCAGCACCGAATCAAACATAGTAACTCCCCTTTGTGCTTAACTTGCAATACTCCTGATACAGTAGACCATGCCATTCTGGTCTGCAATAAATATAACAAGGAAAGAAACAAAATTCGTGCCTATATGGGATGTGTCCCCTTGTCCTTTTCTCTTGTTTTCTCGGCTGCTCATGCTTCTCGCCGCTTGATGTCCCTTCTCATTGATTTGCTCAAGGCTGTTGATTCATAATTTCCTTTCCTTTGGTGTTCTCCTTGTCTTTCCTCTGGTTGGGGTTCAGCTTTGTTCCTTGTTTGCCTTTTTCTTGCCCTCTGCTCTTTGCCTCTCGTTTTTTATTTTTTTGTCTTATTTTCTGTATATTGAACATTGTCCTTCCTTTTGTTTCAAGTAGAAACATGGAAAATTTTGGAGTAATAGAGGTGAAGCCACTGTGTTAGAGTGAAGCATATACCTCAAAATAGAGAAGAAGAAGAAGAATCTTGCTTTTTCTTGGCTAAATTTATTTAATTAGTAGATTAATGGATAAGATGTGTGTGCAAGATGCATCAATGCAGGCAAATAAGCCTAGACCTGGTGTCGGTGTAGCTGCTATCGTTACGAGTGATAAACATCCCCGTTGTGTTATCCTAGGAAAAAGGAAAGGTAAAATTGGTTCGGGTTTATACCAACTACCCGGTGGACACTTGGAATTTGGGTTGGTTTTCATTTTTTTCTTCAAAGGTAACTAAGAGATTTAAACTTTATTTGAAAACAGAGAATCGTCGAAAAAAAAAGCAAACACAAAGAGACTGTCCATTAATAATGTCACATCCCCACCCCCCAACATTTTAACCCCTCTCTTATCACAATTCATCGTGCCCCCTCCCCTTCTCTCTTCACGCTTTCATTTTTATCTATTTTTTAAAATATGATGTCATACTTCTTGGTACCTCTTCTCTCCCCTTGTCACGCACTCATACTTTCACAAACCCTCTTCAAAGCGTGACATCATTTGAGGGCAGCCCCAAAGAGGGTTGTATATAGTCACCCATAAATTTTAATAAGTGTTGATCAATCGCTAAAACTATAAAATCATTTGTAATAAATGGCAACAAATGCTACAAATCATTTATTATTATCATATGTACAAATACAAAAGTGATGACCAGCAACAAGCTCTGGGCTCAGCTAAGCTGGTCCTAGTCAATTTATAATCCCCAGTGAAGATCAATGGCTCTCTTAAAACTATCTACTCACTTGCTCATTACCACATCTTCCGGTAAGCTGTTCCAAGGTTCCACTACCCTGCTAAAAAAATAATTTTTCCTAATATCCATGTTAGCCTGAGATTTAAATAGCTTCAAACAATGACCCCTTGTCCTGTTTTCAGTGCTCAACTTTAGCCCCATAACATCTTTCATTTTAATAAATTTAAACAACTGAATCATGTCCCCTAGGTCTCTTCTTTGCTCAAGACTGCATTTTTAGCATTCTAAGCCTGGAATGGTTTTCTAATGAGAAAGTCCATTTATTAGCCTCGTAGCCCGCCTTTGAACCCTTTCCAATACATTAATATCTTTCTTAAGATAAGGAGACCAAAACTGAACAGCATACTCCTAATGAGGTCTTACCAAACTTCTATATAAGGACAGAAGAACTTCTCTAGATTTGTTTGAAATAGATCCAGGGGCGGATGGGCCCGGCGGGCAGCCGAGCATTTGCCCGGTGGGCCGCCTCTGTTTGGGCCGCATTGAGTTTTAGTATTGAATAGTAAAGAAAAAAAAAAAGGTTTTTCTTTTTTTTCCTTTCTCTCTTCCTTTCTTTAAAAAAAAGCTGTGGCAATATCATTATAACACATTTTTCAACGATTTATAAGAAAATCGCTGCAAGAATAGCAAAGCTTGCAAAATTAAGATATAAAAAACAATAACTCTACAAACTCATGCTGTAAGTAATAAGATGATTTTCTGTGTGTCGGGCCGATAAGATTTTTTTTTTTTTTGCATAACTGCCAGGATTTTCTAATGTCTTAACAACTGTCTCTAGTTCGTATGGGATAATGAACACGTCAAGGTAGGGCCGTCACCAGAGGAGGCGGCCGAACCGAGTCTGCTAATTTTAATTCAATGAAGACTAAAATAATAATAGTAATAATAATAAATAAATGTTAGGAAAATAGAAAACGTTCTCAGTATTAAAAAGTTGAAATAGTGATAATAAAATAACAGGTGGAATTCTAGTGAAAAAAAAAGAAAATGAAACCATTGAATATTTAGCAATTAAACATTTGAATATTATTTAGGAACATCCACGTTTCTTTATATTATAATTTACCTAACTGAAGGCCGCTGAAATGTATGTTGCAAACAATTTTTAACGAAAAAAATTATACAGTACAGAGTACATAGCACAAACCCATGACAAACTTCAGCTTAATACAAGAAATGGATAGATAAATAACCATGACCATTTCATCGGGGTCGCCGAAGAATGTTTTGAATTAAAAAAAACTTAAAATGCTGTAAGGGAGATTTGAAATATAGTAATGAATAGTCACACCAGTAGTTCTAAGTGTTTGAATCTACGAAACGAAAGTAAACCAAAACTTTATCAAGAGATTTAGGAGACACGATAGTTAAAATAAAATAAAGTTGGGGAAAAGAAGACTTACGGTGTCACTCAAAAGTACCACATCAGTCCGAAATGGTAAAAGATTATTTTAATGAATCCCTAAAGCTTTAATTTCAAACTTGTACAAACATCAGGCTAGAAGTTGAAAATTTCGCTATGGAAAAACCAAAGAACTAAAATGGTCTTGGAAAAAAATACTGAGGGAGGTTTTCCCACAACATTTGTATCAACAATTTAAATGAAAGAACTTAGGGACTTAGCCAAGAATGAGGAAGGAAGACGGTGGGGAGGGTGTCCTCGAACTTCATCCCCTCCTTTTACACCACCAAAAAGCATGAAAACGTGTTTTGAAACTTTTATTTTGAAAATGTGCAGGAGAAGAGTTTCCAGATCGGAACCTTTCCGGATGTCTACCGGAAACTCCTCCCGTTCACGTCATTGAAAATCGACTAAAATAACGTTTTTTAAGCTTGAAACTTCCCATTTTTTTAGATTCCAATTTCAAAAAATTTCCTGGGAAGCACCACCGAAACTCTTCACTCCATAACATTACCTAAGATCATATAGAATGCATTTTTAATGAAAAAAAATTGAAAAAAAATTCTCTGGAGCAAATATTCAGGGCACCGGATCTTTGCTCTCACTAACATTTTCAAAGATAGTCTAAACAGTCTAAATCTCTTAAACCTGCGCACCATTAGCGCTTTAGAAGTTTCAAGTTTGAAAAATCACCGGGAAAGTGCGCACGAAAATCCCCCCCCCCCCAACTTATGCAAAGATTGCCTAAAAGGCATTAAGATTATATAAATCAGAAAATTTTAAAAACGTTGGTTACCGAATTTCTCATCTTCGAATCATCACCAAAAATCGTATAAAGTTGCGTTTTTAGAACTACATTTTCGCAAAAATTCTCCGGGAGAGCCCCTGAAATTTCTCCTTCCCCTAACATTACCAAAGATCGCCTCAATTCTTTTTTTTCAACTACAAACTCGAAACTATTTACGGAGAAAACCCCCGGAGTGAATATTATATTTACGATTAGGTTCAGGTTGTCAATACTTAGATGAGATCTACCCCAGAAGCTGAACTCACTCTTTACCTCTATATTTAAGATAAGTCTGAAATAATTAAATGACTGTTCATTTCATACACAGGAAGTGTAAAAACGTAGGTTTATTTATTTATTTATTTATTTATTTATTTTTTTTTTTTTGATCTCGCGACGGGCATAAACCCAGAAGATATCTGCTGATGTTAACACAGGGCTTATGTTTCCATGATGGCTTAACATGTCCCCACTTAAAGCCCTACCTTCCTTTTTGGTTAATACACCAGCAGCTCCTTGGAAGATTCTTATCCACTTTCCTCCGCCATCAAAGATAGTCTATACATATGTCATTAGAACTGAAAATTTCAACAATTTTCTTGGGGGATCGCTTCTAAATCCTCATCTAATATCATTAAGGAGCTTCTGCATTTTCGTTTTGCACGTTCATTACAATTATACATTCTGTTTTTTTGCGATTTCACATAAAAAGTTCCCCCTCTTCAAGCGTTATTGCAATGTGTGCATACAGAAACAGTTTTGGGCGGGGAGGGGGGGGGGCAGTTTATCGTTAACAAACTTGTTAAAGAACAAAATTCAAGAAATATACCCTCACCCCAAAAACCTCAATTATCTTCTAAATTTGCGCTTTGGGAGTTTCAATTGAGAAATGTTGCTTAGAGAGAAATCCTGAACCCCACCCCTTCTCCTAGTGCTTCCTAAGATAGCTTTTACATGCGTTTTTAAGACTCTAATTTCGAAAATTTTCTTGAGGAACTCTCCCCCTCCCTGTTGCAAACATCGTCCAAGATCATTTAAAAATAGTTTAACAGTGCGTTTTTTGGAGCTATAATTTCGAAAAATTTTCCCTGAATCCCCCATTATCTGCATGAATATTACACTTTTTATTATGCAAGCGTTCGTATTCTATTTTTTTTCCACATTCGTAGAACACAATTCTCCTAACTTGAATCATCAGACTCTAGTAATGACTCCTAAAACTAGAAGCTAGATCTAATATTTCTTTTATATTTGAAAAAACTAGAGAGAGGGGGGGGCGTCGCCTCTTCAAAGAGCAACTCTTAAAGGGCCAGCCGGTCTGTACATGCCAGGGCCGGTTCATGCTGTCCCATCCGCCACTGAATAGATCTATTTATAAACCCAAGCATCTTATTGGTTTTGTTACTTGCTATGCTGCACTGTTGGCTAAACTTTAAATCCTGACTCATTAAGACGCCCAGATCAGTAACTTTTTCTGCCTGACCAATGACTGAGCCTTGCAAATAATAACTTGTACACTTATTTCCATGCCCTAAATGTAGCCAGGGCCGGATTTAGGGGAGGCAGGCGGGGCTACTGCCCCGGGGCCTCCGCAACAAAAGGGACCCCACAATAAAAAAATTTCCAAAATATCTTAACTTTCACGGGTCGAAAATATCGGATATATACATATACGAGGTGTATCCGGAAAGTAAGTACCGTTTTGAAAAAAAAGCTATAAAATTTTTTTTAAAAAGATTTTTTAATGTTTACATCAAAGATCATACCTTAAATTATTTTTCAACATAGTTTCCACCATTGTTGAGGCACTTGTCGTAGCGGCTCACCAGCTTATTCATACCTGCCTCAAAGAGACTTGCCGCCAATAAAGAGAGCCATAAATTTACAGCATTTTTTGCGTTGTTATCACAAGCAAAGCGCCTACATCCAAGTTCTCGTTTCATGTGCAGGAACAAGTGGAAATCGGACGGTGCCAAGTCTGGGCTGTACGGTGAGTGATTAAACTGCTCCCAACCGAACTGTTCAATTAGTCTTTCAGTGTCACGAGCAGTATTGGGCCGAGCATTGTCATGCAGCAACACAATTCCTTCACTGAGCATTCCTCTACGTTTGTTTTGAATAGCTCGTCGAAGATTCCTCAAAGTCACACGGCAACGTTCCGCATTGATGATTTGACCTCTGGGACAATATTCAACAAGCAAAACACCTTTCGTATCCCAGAATACAGTGCACATGATTTTTTGCACAGAAAACGTTGTTTTGAATTTGTGCTTTTTGGGGAACTTGTGTGTCTCCACTCCATCGATAGTTGTTTGGATTCTGGAGTAAGATGGCGAATCTAAGTTTCATCATCGGTCACGATTTGTTTTAAAAATTCCTCACCTTCATCATTGTACCGGGTAAAAAATGTCAGAGCACTGCCAAGTCGCTTTGTTTTGTGCTCATCCGTCAGCATTTTTGGTACCCAGCGGGAACACAGCTTCTGATAACCTAAACGATCTGTTACAATCTCGTGCAAAACAGTTCTCGAAACTTGTGGAAATTCATCTGCAAGCATTGTCATTGTGACTCGTCTGTTAGCTCTAATTTTCTCATCCACTCTGTTAACCAAATCATTAGTCGCAAGTGAAGTGTTGCGTCGTGGACATGTGTCCGTCCTTCATTGAATTGTCTTACCCACTTCCGCACCATTCCATCAGTCATTGCACTTTCACCGTAAATCTCTGTAATCTGACAATGAATTTCGGATGGCTTAACGTTCCTTGCATTCAAAAACCGGATCACAGAACGAATTTCACAGTCGGCGGGATCATCGATTTTTTTAAACATTATATACGGCCACAGTAAACGCAAAACACAAGACAAATCAACCGTAATGGCGCGAGTTTGTAGCCGATGAACAGAGTTAACAAGTACGCATGCACTGAGTGCCGACAGCAGCGCTGCAGCGGCATTAGAATGAAACGGTACTTACTTTCCAGATACGCCTCGTATATCAAAATATTCGGATATTTATGAAAGTATTAGATATTTTCTGAAATATGATGATCTTTTCGAACCCTGATTAGGGGCCTCCACTCCTTCGTTGTCCCGGGCCCTCCACAATTCCAAATCCGGCCCTGAATGTAGCACTTGACATTTCCCAACATTAAGAGCCATACCCCATTTATCAGCCCACTCCGTAATATGATCTAGATTCTCTTGCAGCTGATTTGCTTGTACTTCATTTTCTACACTCCCCATAACTTTGACATCATCAGCAAAACAATTCATGTTCCCAGAAATATTTTTATGAATATCGTTCATAAAAACAATGAACAAAACAGGATCTAACACTGATCCTTGAGGAACCCCGCTTAAGACCTCACTCCAATTAGAATAATTTCCCCTTACAACTACTCTTTGTTTCTTTCCGGTCAGCCAGTTTTTTACCCAAATGAAAGTTTTCCCTCCTATTCCTACATCAGCTAATTTGCTAAGTAGAGCAACATGCGGTACCTTATCGAAAGCTTTTTGAAAATCAATGTAAACAACATCTGCAGGCTTCTTATTGTCCAATGCCATGGTAACTTTGTCATAGAAATGTAATAAATTAGTTGCACAAGATTTACCTTTCCTGAAACCGTTCTGAAAACTAGTCAATAGATTATTAATCTCTAAAAAATTTACTATCTTAATTTTTATCAATGTTTCAAAAATTTTGCAAACCACCAAAGTTAGACTCACAGGTCTATAATTTCCCGCACTCCCTTTAGACCCTCTCTTGAAGAGCGGTGTAATGTTAGCCAGCTTCCAGTCCTCTAGCACTGCCCCCGAGTTATAAGAAGCATTGAAAATATTTACAATTACATCTGCTAATTCCTCTGCACATTCAACTAAAATTTTTGGATAAATATTATCTGGTCCCGGAGCCTTAGTCTCTTTAATTTTTTTCAAATGAAGTAAAACGTCATCCCTGAAAAATACAAAGTCCTCAAGCTGTACTATAGCTTGTGTCTTTATTTAAGACATGATTTTTCAACCTGAACAAGTTCGAACGGGCACCTAGTTTAAAATATAAGTAGACATTTAATAAGTTAAAATGAAAATTCTTGAATTAAAACTATTTATTATTTTCAGCTAATACCAAAAATACTGATATTTTCCTCAGCAAATACCGGCATCACCAAATTGCAATTGTTGCTTTAAATACCGGTATTTGGTATACCGGTATTGCAATTCCTAAATTCAATATACTAATTGAGCAACTAAACTAAAAATGTGAAAAAGTAATTACTTTAAAGTTATAATCAAAATTAATCTGAAATATAGTCTAAAAAAATAATGATTTCTTCTTGAAATCATAGTCATAGTACGCTAATTACTCGAAAAACAAGGGGTCAAGACAAAGGAACAAACGGTCTAATCTTGTGCCTATGAAGACTTCCTCCTTCACTGTGTTGTTGTTTTCTTTACATGGCCTGAATCACGTAATAGAAACAATACAAATACAAATACAAAAGTGACGACCAGTAACAGGCTCTGGGCCCAGCTAGACTGGTCCTAGTCAATTTACAATCCCCAGTGAAGATCAATGGCCCTCTTAAAACTATCTACTCCCTTGCTCATTACCACCTTTTCCGGTAAACTGTTCCAAGGTTCCACTACCCTGCTAAAATAATAATTTTTCCTAACATCTATGTTAGCCTGAGATTTAAATAGCTTAAAACAATGACCCCTTGTCCTGTTTTCAGTGTTAAACTTCAGCCCCGTAACATCTTTTATTTTAATAAATTTAAACAACTGAATCATGTCCCCTCGGTCTCTTCTTTGCTCAAGACTATACATTTTTAGCATTCTAAGCCTGGAATCGTAGTCTAAATGAGAAAGTCCATTTATTAGCCTTGTAGCTCGCCTTTGAACCCTTTCCAATGCATTAATGTCTTTCTTAAGATAAGGAGACCAAAACTGAACAGCATACTCCAAATGAGGTCTTACCAAACTTCTATATAAGGGCAGAAGAACTTCTTTAGATTTGTTTGAAATAGATCTATTGATAAACCCAAGCATCTTATTGGCCTTGTAACTAGCAATGCTGCATTGTTGGCTAAACTTGAAATCAAACAATGCAAACTAAGTAACATACAGGCAGCGACAGAACATTCAAACTATGTAAAATAAACAACATTCAGCCAGCCTACGGTCTCTATCGGAGAATCCTACTGTAAATATTGAGGTTCAATGCGTTGGTGTTGAGAAAAAAAATCACAAATCCTTTGCACTTTTTTAACAGATAATCTACAGATATATGTAGGAAAATACTATGTTACATGAAATGAGGAATGCCCCTCATTTCGTGACACCTGGGGCGATTGCCCCCCCCCCCCCCCCGGGTACTTGCAATGCTGCACTATTGATTAAACTTGAAGTCCTGATTTATTAAGATACCCAGATCAATAACATTTTCTGCCTGACTAATGGCCGAACCCTGTAAATAAGAACTTGTACGCTTATTCCATGACCTAAGTGTAACACTTGACATTTCAATACATTAACTGCCATATTTCGCCTATCCAACCAGGGCCCGATTAAGCTATCAGGGGGCCCTAGGCCGTATGCTTTTTCGGGGCCCCTTTGAAGTCAATCCTTACAGTTTTAGCCATTGGCAAAAACAGTTTCAGCTATTGGTTTTCAAAAAAAGTAGCCATTTGGGGGCCCCTAAAAAGTAGGGGCCCTAGGCCATGGCCTAGTTGGCCTATTCAGTTATCAGGCCCTGTATCCAACCACTTAGTAATATGGTCTAAATCCTCTTGAAGCTGTTTTACTAGTTCTTCAATTCCTACAATCCCCATAACTTTTACACAGGGCCGGACTGGACAACCAGATGATCGCTCAAAGTGCTGGTGGATTGCAGGGCCCAGTTGTGATTGGTGGTTAAACTTTTTTTTCTCATAAAGAGATCTCTCTTAATGAATAGTTTGAAAGACCAGCAAATTTGGTGACACCTGCACCAGGCCTATGTTTAATAGAGGCTTGGGAAGCAATCAGGCACTAGGTTTACTATCAAGAGTGACCACAAGGCATTTTTTAATGAACTCTGGGCTGCTTAAGGCTCCTATATAAGGGGAGCTGACTTATCCAACATTTTACAAATACAAATACAAATACAAATGTGACGACCAGCAACAGGCTCTGGGCCCAGCTAGGCTGGTCCTAGTCAATTAATTAGACCCCAATGAAGATCAATGGCCCTCTTAAAGCTATCCACCCCCTTGCTCATTACCGTCTCTTCCGGTAAGCTATTCCAAGTGCCCACGACCCTGCTAAAGTAGTAGTTTTTCCTGATTTCCAAGTTAGCCTGAGATTTAAATAGCTTAAAACAATGACCCCTTGTCCTGCTTTCCCCACAAAAATTTAATCCATTTACATCTTTCATTTTGATAAATTTAAATAACTGAATCATGTCCCCTCTGACTCTCCTTTGCTCCAGGCTATACATGTTAAGCCTATTAAGTCTGGTATCATAATCTAAATCTGAGAGTCCCCTTATTAATTTAGTTACCCTTCTTTGAACCCTTTCCAATACAAAAATATCTTTCTTCAGATAAGGCGACCAAAACTGAACAGCGTACTCCAAATGAGGTCTTACTAAACTCCTATATAAAGGCAGAAGAACTTTCTTAGATTTGTTTGAAATAGATCTATTGATAAACCCAAGCATTCTGTTGGCTTTGTTACTAGCAATACTGCACTGTTGACTAAACTTGAAGTCCTGATTTATTAAGATACCCAGATCCATAACATTTTCTGCCTGATTTATGACTGAACCCTGTAAATGATATCTCATACGCTTATTTCCATGACCTATGTGTAGCACTTGACATTTCCCTACATTAACTGCCATACCCCATTTATCTGCCCACTTCGTAATATGATTTAAATCCTCTTGAAGCTGATTTACTTGTTCTTCATTTTCGACAATCCCCATAACTTTTACATCATCAGCAAAACAATTCATGCTTCCAGAAATATTTTCATTGATGTCATTCATAAATATAATAAACAAAAGAGGCCCTAAAACTGATCCCTGAGGAACCCCACTTAAAACATCACTCCAATTAGAATGATTTCCTCTCACAACTACTCTTTGCTTCCTACCAGTGAGCCAATTTCTAACCCAAAGTAAAGTTTTTCCTCCTATTCCTATGTCAGCTAACTTGCTGAGAAGAGCAACATGCGGTACCTTGTCAAAAGCTTTTTGAAAATCAATATAAACAACATCCACACATTTTTTGTTATCTAAAGCTGAGGTAACCTTGTCGTAGAAATGCAATAAATTAGTAGTACAGGATTTACCTTTCCTGAAACCATACTGCAAACTAGTCAACAGACTATTAGTCTCTAAGAACTTCATGATCTTAATTTTGATCAAAGTTTCGAAAATCTTACAAATCACCGAAGTCAAACTTACAGGTCTATAATTCCCAGCAATACCTTTAGACCCCTTCTTGAAGAGTGGCGTTATGTTAGCCAGCTTCCAGTCCTCTGGCACCGTCCCCAAGTTATAAGAAGCATTGAAAATAATCAAAATAACATCCGCTAATTCATCTGCACATTCAACTAAAATTTTTGGATAAATATTATCTGGTCCCGGAGCTTTAGTTGCTTTAATCTTTTTCAAATGAAATAAGACCTCCTCCCTGGAAAATACAAAATCCTCAAGCTGTATAATAGCTTGTATCTTGTTAGTGTCAACTGTTGAGATACAGTTATCGTTAAACACACTGGAAAAAAAGTTATTTAGAACATTTGCAATATCCCTATCGTTTTGGATTAAATTTCCATACTCATCAACCAAAGGCCCAATTTGACTGTTTCGAGCTTTCCCAGAATTAGCGTAAGCAAAAAACCTCTTAGGGTTCCCATCAATGTCATCTGCCAGCCTTTGCTCCAATTCCCTTTTCTGAATCCGTACCAAATGCTTAAAATTTCGCCTTGCCTTACCATACTGGAGCCTCTCCGCACTCTGACCAGTTTCTTTAAACTTACGAAAAGTGGCTTGCTTATAATTAAGAACTTCTTTAGTCTCCCTGGAGAACCACATGGGCCAAATTTTGGTACTAACACCTTTTCTCCTAAATGGAACATAGTCCCCAACAGTTTCAGCAAGTTTATCCTTAAATTCCGTCCACTGCTGATCTACGTCGTTATTTTCCAACCCTGACGAAAAAACCTCTTTCAAGCTCTACCTAAGTGCAACAAAATCGGTGTTTCTGAAATTGGGCACAAACCTAAAATTATCATCTTTGCACACTTCAAATTTAACCCGGAACCTAATGCTGTTATGATCACTATCTCCAATATGCTCCCCTACACTCAACCCTTGAACAAAACTACCTATGTCACAAAAGCTAGATCCAAAATGGCCTCCTCTCGAGTTCCCTGAGTTACAACTTGATCTAAGAAACAGTCACCAATTACTTTTAAAAATTCCTCTTCTTTGCCATTACCGGGATAAAAATTATTCCAATCAATCCTCGGAAAATTGAAATCCCCCATTATGATAATGGATCCTTTACTGGACATGTCACTTATAATACGGTACATCTGTTCATCTTGTCCCTGGTTTGAATTAGGTGGCCTATAAATGTTTCCAAAGCGTAGCTTTTTGCCCTTACTGCTCATCAACTCCAGCCAAACCATATCAATATCAGTAGGCTTATCATTTATGACCAATTCATTGCAGATAAAATTGTCTCTAACATAAAATAAAACCCCACCACCTCTTTTACCTACTCTATCCTGTCTGAACAAATTATACCCAGCAATATGTAATAACTCTGCATCAGATTCGGTAGCCCATGTCTCTGTAATTCCTATAACATCCAACTTCTCATCCATAACTATGCTTTTCAATTCATCCATCTTGTTCCTAATACTGCGAGCATTGGTATAGAAAACTTTAAGCATGCCTAAGTTGCTTTTATTTAACACCCTGAAATTTCCTAAATTACAATTGTTAACATTACTACTCTTGTTCGTCACTTTATTTCCATTCCTAGCAATACCTAAAAAAATTTCATTCTCTCGATACCTGATGCTTGAACCATGCCCCCCATTCCAACTTAGTTTTTTGACTCCGAAGCCCTTAAAATTAATCCACTAACCATTTTGACCCCTGTAGAGCTCAGATGCAGGCCATCCCTAGCAATCCAATCCCGTTTACAATGACTCCATACATCAATGAACCTGATACTGCGCTTTTCGCAAATTGACTTCAGTAGCAAGTTCATACACCTTGAACGTTGATTTAGCCAGCTCCTATGCACTCCATACCTGGGAAGCAAACCAACCACTTGGACATTCGTCGAAAAGCTGGTTGCTTTATCCAACAGGGATTCCCATTCCCTAGAAAACTCCTCATTTTTACTGTGGCCTACATCATTTGTTCCCACCCACAAAGTAACCATATCCTCCTTATTCAATAATCCCTTCTTTTCAGCAACCATATTAACGTCTTTTACCCGAGCCCCTGGTAAACAACACCTAGCCACCTTACACTTTACTCTCCCAACTGTGTTACCCACCTCCCTTACCATAGAGTCCCCCAAAATTACACCCTTAGTTTCCCAATCTAACTCCTCATTTGAAACTTCCCCCTGAATCTCTGGAACATTTATACCCTCTACAACTGGCTTACACCCTAATGCTAACTGGGCTTCCAAAACTAGCATCTTAAGTCTTAAGTCCGAGAGTTCAGCACATTTAGTGCAAATAAAATCCTCCTCAAAAACAGACTCATTTTCCCCCTTATACAGGCAGAACATATGACATAAATCACAAGAGATCCACCTGTCCCCCTTCCCACTCTTTACCTCTTTCATAATGCATATAACACCCATTTCTACTCAGTGAATATGTTCCAAAAGGCAAAACAGAAAGATAAAAATGCAAAAAAAAAACACAGAATAAATACTAAAAACAGCAGTAAATAAAGAGTTGCTACACCCAATAAAGCACACAAGATCAAAAACCAGGAGATCACCACATGTTAGACTTAGCTCCAAAAAATGCAAAAACACTTCAAGAATACAATAACATCAAAAATGAACCCCCAAAACACAATAAAACTAAATTACATGATAAAGTGAAGTAAAAAAACCTAAAACTAGACAGTAATAATGAAAAATTATAGTAAAAAAACACTTATCAAATTAGTAGCAATAACACTCCCTGCATCACAGGCGCCCTCTAGTGGCCCATTTTGGTTCCAAAATTGTCGGGAGAAAAAAATAGTATTTGTACAAAAGCCTCATTGTGCAGAAAACTGGTTGGCTTTAAATGTGGTGCCTCCTTGATGTTTGATTATTTTATTCTGTAGATGAAAACGATGTAATTAATACAAATTAGAAACAAATAAGGTGTGAAAATGAGGTTTATTACAGTGAACATTTCCAGATACATTTTTGTTGAATTTGTGAACTAAGTTATCTTTCTAGATTCACCTTAAGTGACATTTTACTCAACTTAACAGCTGTTTTACGACATAGTAACCAGCAAGTATTATAACGTATTTATAAATACAAGAAACGAGGTTGGATCCAATTTTGTCTTGGAACCAAAATGTCGCATAAGTCAGCCTGTCCTTTTCAAGGAGCTCTAGGGCTACCAGGAGCCAAGGTAGAGGCCCCCTGTCTGTTGGTTTTCTGTCCCCCTATCCTCATTAAAACTTATATGACTGCGATTCCGAGGCGAGAACTTATTCATGACTAGGCTGACATAGCCTCTGAAATATACTCAGGGCCGTCTTCAAGGAACGTGCTACCCCCGTCCTTTTTCAGAATTCGGATCATTTTGATTTTTAAACTTCAAAATTTGTTGCATTGTAAACTATCTACCAAGGGGCCGTCTTTAAATGATATAACGTTTTGAGGGGGAGGCGGTATGGAATTTTGTTTGAGTTTGTGACAAGAGAAAGGAGGGGAACAAGAAGAGGATAACATCTTTTGAAAACAATATGTTTATGAAAAACAGTGTGATATGTAACTAAAAGAGAGGAGGAGATAAGGTGAAGAATGATATTTAGTGACATGGCAACATAGGCGGATTTAGGACTGAGTTCCTGGGGGGGGGCAGGATTTTTTTTTTTTTTTTTTTTTTTTTTTTTTGAGCAATATTAGTTGTAATCAAGGCTAGATTTAGGGCCGGATTCAAGTGAAACACTACACAATCACAAAAAAAGACAATCGCAATCGCTGTTGGCAGTCGAATTCAAGTGAAACAATTTGGACAATCGCAAATAAGAAGTCGGGGTAGGAGCTACTGGTCGATGATAATCGCATGTACTTGGAGCGACTAACTGATGCTAACCAATGAGAGAATTAGGTTTGAGCTCCCTGGGTTTGAGATGGCTAAAATCCTGATGCAATATTTGTTTTGATGTTGAATTCATGTTCGCTCGCGTAATGGATATGTTCCGTGCTATTTTTTTTCAACTTTCAGTTCTACAGTTGGAAAAGAAAGCAAACTGGATAAAAAATGTTTCCGTTTAAGAAATGCTTTATATGTTCCACATGCATATTGTATTTGTTTTGAATAAAATGCATGATGTTTAAAGGAAAATTACGATTTGATAATCATCCGATGAGAATGAATCTAATGAGGATCAAAGATTTTCAAATAATTTTCTCACAACGACAATTGAATAATACTTAGAGAATTTTGAATTTAAACTGCCTATTGTAATATCTGTTTGATTTGAACATGTTTGTTTCCCTTCGTTGAATACATTTGCACAAGTAGTAAGTAAAAATATGTTTACTTATGAAGCAAAATGAGAGTTTTTGTTAATAGCTTGGGTTATGTACAAGTTAGAACATGAATTCTTGGTTATTGATTGACTCAGCTGGAGTTCTCGGTTTTAAAAGATCTGGATTATCAATCGCTCAAGTTCTCGATTTGGAAAGATCTTGATTATCAAAAGGTCTCAATAATGCCCATCACTAGTGAGGGCATCAGTTTCAACATTTGCCACAGAAATATAAAAATAACAGAAAAATTAAACATCTGGTACTGCTCGCTTTTCACTATCACCCCCTCCCAAACCAGTATTAGAAGACTGAATTCGAAATTTGCCCCCCTTGTCTGACTACGTTTTGTATTCAGCTTTGTGAAGTACTGCCATTATTTTTTTCCTCATTGGAAAAGAAAATAACGGGATTTGGATCGTTATTGAGCAATCGCGATTGCTTATTGCTTTCATTTGACCGTCCTTGATGTTGTGGTTCCTTTTTCAGCTTGGACCAGGGACACCAGCACCATCGCCCACCGGCCTGTGCAGGTGCGGCTCCGAGCACTGCCCCCTAGAATCCGTTTCTCCAGGTCGGGGGCGTCCATGTCCTACACACACACACGCTCATACACACAAGCCTTTACACACACACACTTCTACACTCATACACACAGGTTTACGCACACATACAAGCCTACACATGCACGTATGCCTACACATACCTGCACACACACAACTATACATCTGTAAATGCCCAGGAGGAGGGGTAGGCTTGGGGGAACAGGGGCTGTTTCTAGAAACAATAGCCCCCAATGAGTAGGGTCCTGTCGCAACTCGTGATTGCGAAAAACATAATTTGAATTCAAAATTTCAGAATTCAAATTAATTATCCTTTTTTTTTTTTTTTTTGAGCAATCACGATTGCTTATTGTTCTCATTTGACTGTTTTTGACGTTCCTTTGATTTTTCCCACCGCCACCCTCCACACCATCACCGTCGACGGGCTCCTCACGATGCTGCACCTCTAGCGAAAGATGTCTCCAGGTTGCATCCATGTCCTACACACACGCGCATACATACACAACCACACACACACACGCACACATACACACACAAACACATACACACACATACTCAAACACATACACATAGTTACCCACACATTCATGCCTGCACACAGACACAAACACATATGCCTACACAGACATACACATCCCCCCCCACACACATTCACACACACAACTACCCACACACTTATGCCAGCACACAGACACAAACACACATGCTTACACACACATACACATAACCCCTACACACAAACACATACCCCCACACAAACACACACACACTCGTGATTGCGAAAAACATAATTTGAATTCAAGGTGTCAAAATTCAAATTAATTTTTTTTTTCATTTATTTTACAGCGAAATGTTTCTGCCAATTACTTTTTTAAAATCATGTGTATGCAGTACATATATGTTACTGCAAAACACCAAAAGTAAAGAATGTCGACTTTTACTGGCGATTCACCAGAAATATTAAGTTTATCACTGATGCCTTTGGTATGTGTATGTTGATATGCACTGACTAGTGTCGACATTTACCAGATTTCAGACTTTCACAGTTTAACTTTTAATGGGAGTACAATGCATGTTATAGTAGGAACTTATGCCAGGGGGTCATGTAGCTAAGTTTGATGCATTTTGTTATTGTACCATAACACGCAAGTAAATGCAATTGTAGCAAATAATTAAAAAATACTAGCCTAGAATTGAGATTTTGTATTAGTAAGATAGTGAACGTTAAACTGTTTTACTCACTTTCAACAGTCCCTTTTCTTTTTCTTTCTCAACTAGTATGATACTAACTAGTAAAATTACAACAATGAAGAGAATTTAATTATAATTTCTCTTCACAGTCGTAATTCAACTTGTACTGTTGTTCAGCCGGAAAAGAATTCCGTTGATTTCTTCAAAACGACAAAGTAGTATAATGACTATGCAGAATATTATGCCATCAAGTATTAAGTCATAATTAAAATAAGTACTACATTTGTGGATGAAAACAATGTTAAATTGAAGAAGTATCGCATATTTTAAGTAAATAAAACCAATTATACTTCCAATTTAAAATGAAGGCTACGGTAAACAAAAAACGAGTCTTGCATTGAGTTGCCAATTTAGAATTGAAAATTTTTAACAATAACATTCCATTAATTCTAAAATCAACTTTGCATTCAAAACAAACGCCATTGATGTTTTTCTGCACTGTGAGAGCTCGAGAGCAATTGCTAATTTTGCAAGGGAATCGGGACTGAAGACAATCGCAATGTTACACTTGAATTCAAATTGGGGAAATAGCGATCGCAGCGGTGCATTGCGATCGGCCGTGTTTCACTTGAATCCCTGGGTAAGACTTCATGTGACCCTAAGCTATTTCAGGTTTTGAGTCTTTTTTGTAGTTCAAACAGCTTTTCTGTCGGTCAAAAAAGGCCATACTTTAAAGCCCCGACCCCCCCCCCCCCCATTATGCATTATACATTTGTTATATGCTGGGAAATAGTGTCCCTTTTAAGTAGTGTATAGAATATCCCCAATTTAAAGGGTCAGGGGGTTTCCCTTTCGGAGGAATTTTTGTAAAATAGATATGAAATCCTGCATTTTCAAGCCTTATAAGGGATAATTGGAACCACAAAAATCTCAGAAAAAAATAGCAAAATAATCTTATGCGAATTACGATAATACAAAGTAAAAATTGTTTTCGTGTTGGCAAATGAGTGACAGCAGTCCTCAGAGAGAAAAAGCAAGGTAGAATATAAGGTTATGCATTGCTATTTGCTTACATCGGCTGTCGGTTCAATTCAATTAGTTTTTGATCATGTCTTCAATCCACCCGCAAATACAACAATGAATTAAATACAAAATGATCAATAGTAAAAAGTGCTTTAAAAGAAACGGTGTACAGATTTGGAAAATAGGTAACAAGAGAGTAACATGCTGCTCATTTGAACAATTCATAATTTATACACTTGATAAGAAATAAATTTGAAGCACTCTTTGCTTAGGAATTTCAAAAACTCGTCTAATCCATTTCAAAGACTCCAGAACAATTAAAACTATTCTAGGCTTCATTTGCCCTTTTCAGTCTCTGAAATTTAGTACTAGATTTTACAGTTTTTTAGTATTGTTCTAACTTTGTAAGATACAATTACTTTAAGTTTAAAAGAAAAAAAAAATATATATATATATTGATTTTTCATTTCAACAACTTTTTTCTTCAATTACAAGCAGTGCAGAAAACTTGTGTTTTTTTTCTCGTGCTGAACAGATTAACAATATGCATTCGAAGCAAGATAAAAGAAAGCAGTATATTAGAATTTCTAAAATAATGCATTGCATTTGGGATTAAATAAACAGCAAGATATGAAACATTTGAGTCACAACAATTTATCTCAATTAATATGTTACAGAAACGTGAGAACCATGATTTTTGCATTTTTGATGCAGAATGAGGCAAGGAACAAAATTTAACATACTTCGGCATCTATCCCTCTAACCCCTACCATTTGTTATAAAATTTATGGTTTGTATCCACACTTTTTCAAAGTTTTCAAGAACTTTAAAATGAAATGTA
The DNA here is from genome assembly GCF_026930045.1 of Uloborus diversus. Taxonomy (NCBI): domain Eukaryota; kingdom Metazoa; phylum Arthropoda; class Arachnida; order Araneae; family Uloboridae; genus Uloborus; species Uloborus diversus. Next base: position 86,567,855 of record NC_072731.1, on the reverse strand, counting down.
TTTTTTCAAGTACTTTCTTTTCTTTTTTTTAATCTTTGAGATTCTAATTTGTTGAAATAGTCGTTGATTATTTCATGTATTGCTGCTGAATACATAGGTCGTTCAGTCGATATTTTCACTTATGGGTCATTTTTTAAAAAGTGTAACTTTTGAGTCTCACGCCTTTCACAGTAAAAATTTTAAGGAACAATTCATCTAACAATAACAATGCTTTTTAATTTCATCAAAAATATATCTATTTAAACCTGCCAACAATTTTTTAATAATAATTTTTATTTTAGTATTTTTTGTTTTTTTGGTTCACATGTGAATTCTCACCTCCGTGGCATGTTACACACCTTGTGTGACTGTTTATACAAATACAAATACAAATGTGACGACCAGCAACAGGCTCTGGGCCCAGCTAGGCTGGTCCTAGTCAATTAATTAGTCCCCAATGAAGATCAATGGCCCTCTTAAAGCTATCCACCCCCTTGCTCATTACCCGCCTCTTCCTGTAAGCTATTCCAAGTGCCCACGACCCTGCTAAAGTAGTAGTTTTTCTGCTTTCCAAGTTAGCCTGAGATTTAAATAGCTTAAAACAATGGCCCCTTGTCCTGCTTTTCCCGCAAAAATTTAATCCATTTACATCTTTCATTTTGATAAATTTAAATAACTGAATCATGTCCCCTCTGACTCTCCTTTGCTCCAGGCTATACATGTTAAGCCTATTAAGTCTGGTATCATAATCTAAATCTGAGAGTCCCCTTACTAATTTAGTTACCCTTCTTTGAACCCTTTCCAATACAAAAATATCTTTCTTCAGATAAGGCGACCAAAACTGAACAGCGTACTCCAAATGAGGTCTTACTAAACTCCTATATAAAGGCAGAAGAACTTTCTTAGATTTGTTTGAAATAGATCTATTGATGAACCCAAGCATTTTGTTGGCTTTGTTACTAGCAATACTGCACTGTTGACTAAACTTGAAGTCCTGATTTATAAAGACACCCAGATCCATAACATTTTCTGCCTGATTTATGACTGAACCCTGTAAACCATATCTCATACGCTTATTTCCATGACCTAAGTGTAGCACTTGACATTTCCCTACATTAACTGCCATACCCCATTTATCTGCCCACTTAGTAATATGATCTAAATCCTCTTGCAGCTGTTTTACTTGTTCTTCATTTTCGACAATCCCCATAACTTTTACATCGTCAGCAAAACAATTCATGCTTCCAGAAATATTATGTTGCTTTATAACTTGTTTAATTAAAAGTATATACTTATTTATTTATTATTCCTTTCACAAGTGACTTAAATACCAATTGTTTAAGTATATTTAATTTTTAATATTGTGTTTTAGTTCGTTTTAGTAGGATAAGGAGTCGTGTCACACAATAAATTCTCACCTCCGTTACTGAAGCACAAAATGCCATTCCTCATTAACACGTGGCAGTCTTGACATCAAATTTTATTTTCCATGATACAAGGGGGCCCCCTTGTTTACTTTCAGACATAAAGAAGTTGTGAGATTTTTGTCGAAAAACAAGAAGACGTATACTTTAATTAAAAACTAAGTATGGTTACTGTGACTTCTCACCTCCGTGAACTTGAATTTCAGGGATGTAAATTAATGTAAAAAAATAAGTGAACATGTTTTCATATCCTTTACACGTACAGATTGTAGCAAGGAAGAAAAAAAAATATTTCTCTGAAAAATGTATCCATATTAGGCCAATAATAATGGAAAATTCCTCACCTCTGTGACAGGCCTTATCAATGTCATTATTTCTGAGGTGAAAATAAATGATGGAGAGGAAATACATCAATCTTAGGTATTCTACCAAAATTTTAAATTGCCAGTATATTCTCAAATTTACTAAATACTATTTTTTAACACACATTTTAATTAAAAGGAAACCTACTAATTAAGCTGTACTTTAATTAAGAGAGCTTAACATTAGAGTCCCACTAATCATTAAAGTAGCTCATTGTTTGCACAATTAACAAAATTACTACTTTGATACTAAATTAGCACAATTTTTAAACATTAAAAGTTTTTTCTTCTTTTTTTTTCTGTGAACAAAGCATTTTTTAATTTTTTTTATTTCTGAGAAAAATTATTGGAACCTTGCTAGGCCATTGTTTGTCGTTACTTCTAGTAGGTAACACTTTCATGTAAGAATAAAAAATAAGAAAATAAAAGGCTTTGAAATTGAAAAATATTTGAATTAGAAAGTTACCTTTTCTGGAGAATGACCCTTATATACTTGCCCTAATGGTTTTCAGTTCGAAGTAGTTGTTTTTATTACATTTTAGCATCCCAGTGACCACTTTACTACTTGTAATACATTGTATGGATTCTCCCCCCCCCCCCCACCATTTAGAAATGGACAGTCGCTATTTTTCTTCATTTTCGCTTCTGAACTATTCAAAAAAGAAAAAAATCATAATTTTTTCTTTTGAGACTTTGGAAGGTGTATTGTTATTATGTATAAAGTCCTCCAAAGACTGGGGGGCATTGCCCCCCTCCGCCCCTCCATAAATCCGCCTATGCTTGGCAAATCAAGCATGTTGAAAAAAAAAAGTGTGATATCATTTATAAGGACAGCTCTCCAAGACCTTTTTTAAAAGGGAGATCTGCTCTATATATTGGTCTACGAAAGGGGTCCGATAGCTATAAAGTTTGGGAAGCCCTGACCTGAGGTATCACTGCAAAGTTCACCACATCAGCCTAAAATGTCAAACGTTATTTTTATTGGGGTTGCAGTTGACTTTGTTTTCCAAATAGATTTAATATTAGGCTGTACAAACCAGCCAAAGCAGTCCAATGGTTTTAGAGGAGAAAAACTGAGGGTGGGTTTTTCACAACAGTTTTAACCATAATTAGAATAAATAAGAGACAATAGACAAGAAGGGGTGGGGTTCCTCTTACCTTATTCCTTTATTTTATGTGACCAAAGGCATCCTAGAAGTGGGTTTTTGAAACTTTGATTTTGGAAGCATTCCGAGGGAAGGTTTCCAAACCCCACAATTGTAAATAGCAACTATGAAGAAATTCTCGCAAAACAATTCATGTTTCCCGAAATATTTTCATGAATGATATTTTACAAGTAGAGTAATATTTCCACTAGTAAAAATTTGAATTTTTCATTCACACACTTGTATTTTATATCATCAACGTCCAACGTATGTGTAAACTGATGTAAAAAAAATAAGTTTGAAATTTGATTTAAAATAGAACGCTAGTTACTTAAGAGCAATAATCTGAGAGAGTATCACGCCTGTGATTCATGTTATCTTAGATTTTTTTTTTTCAAAAAGTTACCAACTGTTATTCATCTTATTAGAAGATCAAATACAGAATTTTTCTTTCTAAAGTTTAGTTGTTCCGTTTCTGCAGGCCCCCTAAAGGCTGATGTGCGGTATTAAAAATTAAGCGGATTTTTGAGACATAGAAATTGCTATGTGCCACAACTCTTTCTGAAAAGTTTCCCTCCAAATTCTTTTTGTGTATAAAATACAGAAGGGTCTGACTTAATATAATAAACGTTAAATTTTCCACAACTAGTTGCCCCAAGGTCAATGAAGGTCACCAAAAAGTTGCATTTTTGATGTTTTTTAGCATTTTTGAGGTCTAAAAGCAGCTTGCACCTTTCAGTTACCCCGACAAAATTAGTGTCGTTTGAAAGGCAAGTACAAGCACTTTTAAAAAATGTATAAATTTTTCTGGCAAGTTCAGTGTGCTTTCCCATACATTAGACCGAAATGTGGAAAATGTTCTATTTTACCGATATTTTAACTGTCATAACCTCTTGCATGAACAACATATTGGAATAATTTTTTTGCCATAATTATACTCTATTATGTGTCTTACCATAACAGTAAAATCCATTAGGCGAAATGCTTCAAAAAATTTTGAAAAAATTTATACTTAGCCTATTTCTGTAGTCTGGGTTTTTTGCTTTTTGATACTACTTGCCCGACTTCAGGGTTTATGCGCTCCTTCGAACCTCCTCCAAAACTCCTTTAGTTAAAAAATGTTTTTAAGGGCCCTTCAAACTCCTTCATTTTGGTTTTAACTCCTTCCTTTTTAGTTCAAGACTACATCAGTGTTGCCAGATGGTCAAATCCAGATTTCCCCAATTCCCTTCCAACTTTTCCCCAAAAAGCGATGTTTTCTACCAAAATTCCCCAAATGCAAAAACTATTTTTCCACTTATATTTTCATAAAATGAATCGACTTCCTCTAATACTTTTGTCTCTTGAAAAAAATTTTTTTCCCCAAATAGCCAAATTTTCTTATAAAATTCCCCAACTTTTTTTTCCTTCACATTTTCGCTTTTTTTTTTTTTTTTTTGTCTTCTTTATCTTTCTTTATCTTTACTTATAATAAAGCTGAAAATCTCTCTGTCCGGATCTCTTTCTATCTGTCAGGATCTCTAACGCGCAAATAGCGCCAAGACCGTTCGGCTGATTTTCATGAAATTTGGCAAAGAATTAGTTTGTAGCATGGAGGTGTGCACCTTTAAGCAATTTTTTGAAAATTTGATTTTGTTCTTTTTCTATTCCAATTTTAAGAACATTTTTCCGAGCAAAATTATGATAAGATAGACGAGTAAATTACCAAGTTATCATAATGTGGAACTGTAAACATGGGCAAGCCAATTGGCGAGAAATTCATCATGCATTATTTGTTACCACCATTTTTAATATGCACCTCCACAACACATGACGATGCTTACCGCATCATCCCATTATGCTTCTGTTGCAAATGGCACATATACTGCTATCTGTCTATCGACAGATTCACCACTTTCACCAGCGTATCCATCTCCAAATATGGGACCAAACAGGGGGACCAAAAGACCTTTTAATTTTCTACTACGGGCAAAGCCGTGCGATTGCCACGTCATAAATACGAGCGCCTGACCGAGAGATAAGAAATAACCAAATTTTTTTTTACTCGCATTTACTACTCTGCTTCTGTATGTACATTTAAAGTATGATTTGTGTATATATTTATCCAAGGACACTCTTCATCACACTTATTTTTACCTGTTTCACGTATCAACTAGTTACTCACGCAGAACATTAATGCGAATTCCATAGCATAATATTCCACATAATGCGAAATCCATAAAGTTGAACAAAGCTAACCCAACGCTGTTTGATACAAACAACGTTCCCACTACTTCTTGACACAAATTTAAATACGAAAAAAAATCTTTTATCCCCGAGGTATTTTTCCCCAGGTTTTCCCCAAGGAAAAAATTTTTCCCCAAAAAATTCCCCTCAAAACCCATTTCCCCAAAATTTCCCCAGAGAGCACCAGATTTCCCCAAAATGGGGAAATTTTCCCAATCTGGCAAACACTGGACTACATAATCTTCCTCTATAAAAGAAACTTAAAATACTTCGATTGACAACTAATTTTGTCACAAAGGTGATTTTAATGTCTCTTATGAGACTTGATCCTGAGGGCAAAAGAGTCCTTATATGTGCTTTAAAAGCAAGTCAAACATTTATTATTGCAACATGGTTATTATTTGCTCAATATATATATATATATATATATATATATATATATATATATATATATATATATATATATATATATATATATATATATATATATATCTTGCCAAGTAAAAAACTGAAACAAAACAAAAACAGTAGCTAACAAAACTCATATTTAACAAACTTACAAGACTCTAATAAGAAATAACTAGCATCGCTAAAGAAACTAATACTTTTTCATCAATCTTGATTAAGTATAGAACGAAAATTAAGAATTGGTTACATCTACTAAGCTTATAACTGCCGTCGGCAATTAAAGATCAGTAACTGCAAATTTTTTATTTTTCACTTTTTTGCACATTGTTATTGCATTTTTGTGTATCAACTTATTGTGCATGCTTGCAAATTTCGTTTCCACTGAAAAAAGCACGGAAAAAACGCCTTAATTCCAACTTTTCCCTATTCTTATTGAATACAAAACATGTTTTTTCAAATATCTCGAAAACTCATTTCTGCAGATTAGGCACTTTAATTTTACAAAATAATTCTTGAAATTCTAAAATTAATGTTCTTTTTCATTTTCATTCCAACTTCTAATTTCAGCTAATTGTCAGGGTCAATTTTGGAATATTTTTATAGTTTTCAACTTTAAAACACTAATTTTGTTCGTCACTAATTGTACGTTTCAAAAGTACGTTCAATATAATTTCATTATTTTTTAGTTTTCGCTGTACATAATCAAGATTTAGGACAAAAATTATTAGATCTTTAAGCAATTATTTCCTGTTACAGAGTTGATTTTGTTTGTTATTTTATAGTCAATTGTTTTCGTTTTATTCTAGTTTTTAATTTGAAGCAAAAAATTTTTTTTGGAGGGGGGCGGGGGGTGAGTAAATAATAACCATGTGGCAATAATAAATGTTTGATTTGTATTTGAAGCACATATAAGGACTCTTTTGCCCTTAAGATCAAGTCTCATGACAGACGGGGATGAAGTCACCTTGTAACTAAGAAGACTTGATTCTTTTACCAAGTTTTGACTTTTCTTAAAATATTTTTTTCAAATTTATGTATTTTAAAAACCGGCATAGCATTTTGGCGGGGAAAAGACTGTTCTAAATATGTAACGTTATATGCTCCATTCAATCAAACAAAAGTTATAAGCTCCAAAAAAAAAGGGGGATCAACTGTCCCCAGTCTCCCTTAAATGTTATTAATGCCATAGGTAAAACTAAATAAGTATCAAAAATTTGATATATGTGTCACAGAGCATTAAAATATCACTTTATATTGCAAACTTTCTGATTAGCATCACATTAAGTCAGGCAAGTAGCATCAAAAAGCCCAGACTACAGAAATAGGCTAAGTTTAAAATTTTTTCAAAATTTTTAGAAGCACTTCGCCTCAAAAGATTTTATTGTTATGGTAAGACACATAATAGAGTATAAAAATGGCAAAAAAATTATTCCAATGTGTTGTTCGCGCAAGAGGTTAGGACAGTTTGAATATCGGTTAAATTTGACATTTTCCACATTTTGGTCTAATGTAAGAGAAAGCACATTGAACTTACCAGAAAAATTTACATTTTTTAAAAGTGCTTATACTTGCCTTTCAAACAATACTAATTTTGTCGGGGTAACTGAAAGGTGCAAGCTGCTTTTTGACCTCAAAAATGCTAAAAAACATCAAAAAGGCAACTTTTTGGTGACCTTCATTGACCTTGGGGCAACTAGTTGCGGCAAATTTAATGTTTATTATATTAAGTCAGACCCTTCTGTATTTTATACACAAAAAAATTTGGTGGTAAACTGTTTTCGGGATGAATTGTGACAAATAGCAATTTCTAGGTCTCAAAAATTCGCTTAATTTTTAATACCGCACACCAGCCTTTAGGGGCCCACAGAAACTGAACAACTCAACTTTAGAAAGAAAAATTCTGTATTTGATCTTCTAATAAGATGAATAACAGTTGATAATTTTTTGAAAGAAATCCAAGATGGCATGAACCACCTCATAATGCTTGGCGTGACAGTTTCTCAGATTCCTGCTCTTAATCGCCAATTATGCTCAGAAAGTTGCTGATTGACCTGACAACTGAATGGTGCTTATCTGTATACAGCTGTATAGTATATCTACATCTTTAAAAGGTATTAAAACTGAGCATGAAAAATTTCTGTGAAGTTTCGAATATTTCAAGATCAATATTTTTCTTTCTGCTTCAGTTTTAGTTTATAGCTTTTAATTTCATAACTTTTTTCTTTAATATTTTTTTTTAAACTTGAAATAATAAAGTTGTTCATCCTAAAATGATGAGTGAACAATCTATTCACATTGCATTATCTTCTAAAAATGATAAACTTTACAAAGCATTTTTGTATTGTGTGACCCTTTTCCTGGTTTCTAAGATTTTACAATTTTTGTCAAACTTTGTAATAAACAATTGTTTTACTTATAATTTCAAAATTTATCACCACTAAAATATAAAAATTATCATATGACAAGAAGTTTTATATTTAACCAAGTCTTAAACTAAAATATCACAGCATTTGCTAGCAGTGTAGGTGCAGTTCTACTAAAAATGTAGAAAAATGCCAGTTTGCAAACAAATTTAGTGGTTTTATGCTTTATCTCATGGGGATTTTTTTTTCTCCAGAAAATATGCATCAAATTTTAAGACTTTATTACTAATGTCTGAAGTGCTGTAGTAATTGTCATAAAATAAAAGAAGATTTAAATTACATTTGAACTTAATGTACACTACAGAAAAATGCAATTAAAACAATCTTTAATTTCAGGGAATCTTGGGAAGATGCTGCTATTCGTGAAGTTTTGGAAGAGACCGGCTTGCACATCACAAACATTTGCTTTTGCGGTGCTGTAAATTCAGTAGTTCCAGAAATAGATTATCACTATGTTACAATATTTATGAAAGGCAGCATTGAACAATGCGGGCCATCTGAACCACAGAATTTAGAGCCAGATAAATGTGAAGGTCAGTCATACTTGAATTCAACACAGTATGCATTTATCCTATTATGCAGTAGAACCTCGATTATCCAAGTTAATTGGGGACGTGGAGTGTCGGAAATCTCAGTTAATAGAAACTTTGTATAAAAAACCTCTCAGGATCTCAAATTTTTGAAAAGAATTTAATTAAAATACAGTAGAATATTTTTGAAAGATAAAACTGATTAGGTGAAAAGTAATGTTTTACAGTTAAAAAATTGCAATAGAAAATAACTTGTAGTAAGTGTTAAAAAATTATTATTATTTTTAAAATGTCAAAAAAGTTAAATATTGAATTATGCATTTAAAGAAACAAACTTCTGAAAAATATGCTCATTCTCAAATTGAAAACTCTGCATTTAATATTAAATTAAAAGTTTTTTTAAAAAATAATCTTCATTATCGGCTCGGTTAATAGAAACCTCGGTTAATTAAGGTTCTACTGTACATTAATTTTAAACAAAGTACTTGCTTTGAGTAATAGTATTAGTTTCAGTAAAAAATCTGCATAATAAGTATTATATCACTTAAATTTTTACAAAGTTGGAATTAAGCACAGTTGAAGCAGTGAAAAGCAAATGGATGTAAGTGTCAAAATTAAAAATTTGAAGATAACCAGCACAAATGGTAGGTGAACCTCTTATCTGTCTTGGGGAAAGAGATAATACTAGTAGCCCTGATAGGTGCTGCTGTACAGAATGATTTTGAAAAAAAAAAAATCAATGAAAGCCTACCAAGGAAGTTATCTTTAAATGCGTTTTACCCAAAACTTGAAAATGTCCACTTACATCCCTTTGCTTCTCACTGCCTCAGTTAATCTTCGAATCCAAGTGAATAGTTCTACTAGGGGCTCTCCATAAATGTCACAATTTTTCAACACGTTTGTCCTCTCTTTATCAGGAACTGTAACACTTCGCATTATCCCCTCCCCTCATAGCATGTTCCGCTATTTTTCATGAACATATTCTTTTTTAAAAATGTGATGTCACATTTCTTGCTACCTAAAACCTCCTCCTAGGCACAATTTCAGGAACCCACCTTCCTTCTGAAAAGCGTGTCATTATTTATGGACAACAGTTCATTTCAAAAAGCTTTTGATAAGGTACCGCATGTTGCTCTACTTAGCAAATAAGCTGATATAGGAATAGGAGGGAAAACTTTCATTTGGGTAAAAAATTGGCTGACCGGAAGGAAACAAAGAGTAGTTGTAAGGGGAAATTATTCTAGTTGGAGTGAGGTCTTAAGCGGGGTTCCTCAAGGATCAGTGTTAGGGCCTGTTTTGTTCATTGTCTTTATGAACGATATTCATAAAAATATTTCTGGGAACATGAATTGTTTTGCTGATGATGTCAAAGTTATGGGGACTGTAGAAAATGAAGAACAAGCAAAACAACTGCAAGAGTATCTAGATCATATTACGGAGTGGGCTGATAAATGGGGTATGGCTGTTAATGTTGGGAAATGTCAAGTGCTACATTTAGGGCATGGAAATAAGTGTACAAGTTATTATTTGCAAGGTTCAGTCATTAGTCAGGCAGACAAAGTTACTGATCTGGGGGTCCTAATAAGTCAGGATTTAAAGTTTAGCCAACAGTGCAGCATTGCTAGCAACAAAGCCAATAAGATGCTTGGGTTTATCAATAGATCTATTTCAAATAAATCTAAAGAAGTTCTTCTGCCCTTATATAGAAGTTTGGTAAGACCCCATTTGGAGTATGCTGTTCAGTTTTGGTCTCCTTATCTTAAGAAAGACATTAATGTATTGGAAAGGGTTCAAAGGCGGGCTACAAGGCTAATAAGTGGACTTTCCCACTTAGATTATGATTCCAGGCTTAGAAGGCTAAAAATGTACAGTCTTGAGCAAAGAAGAGACCGAGGGGACATGATTCAGCTGTTTAAATTTATTAAAACGAAAGATGTTACGGGGCTAAAGTTTAGCACTGAAAACAGGACAAGGGGTCATTGTTTTAAGCTATTTCAATCTCGGCTAACATAGATATTAGGAAAAATTATTATTTTAGCAGGGTAGTGGAACCTTGGAACAGCTTACCGGAAGAGGTGTAATGAGCAAAGGAGTAGACAGTTTTAAGAGGGCCATTGATCTTCACTGGGGATTGTAAATTGACTAGGACCAGTCTAGCTGGGCCCAGAGCCTGTTGCTGGTCGTCACTTTTGTATTTGTATAATTAGAGATGACTGGATTCATGGAAGTAAACTTTGTACTTTTGTCTTTTCAATGCAAGAAAACTTCCGTAGGAAAAGTAAAAATTCAATGTAGTTTATGAACTGCAATGCTTTTTATTGAGCATAAGGTAAATTAAGTAATGAGGTAATCAAACATTTTGCAGGAATTAAATGAGAAAGATAAAGCTCTGATTTTCAATATAGAAAGTAATTGCTTACATATAAAATATTGGTATTATAAAGGTTTCTGTTCATGAATTTCTTAATACAAAAATATTACTTTCTTGGTGCTTTTTAAGATCCTTTATAATATGAAATTATTGGTATAATAACAATAAAATGGTCGCAACTTCAACATTTTAGAAGGAATTAATTTAAACTTTTTTAACTTTTTTTTTTTTTTGGAGATGCATTACACAAAAGCCCTGTGAGAGGATAACTAATATTTAAATCTTTGAGAATGGTTGAAATCAAGATAAGACGAATGCTTTTATACGCTTAGATTTTTGCCAAAACTATCGCTAACTGGTGGAGCTAGAATCGTACATAGGTTCAAGCTGTTTCTAATAACTAATTTAAAAAGTGGACGAACATCTAATTTTTTATTTTGAGTATTTTTATACAATATAACAGTATCCGCACAGCGATGCCCGTGCTAAAAATTTAATGGAAGTTCGTTGAATAATTTTTAAAAAAAAAATTGACACCCCCTTTCCCTCTAATATGAAATGATCATTTTTCTTTTTATAAAATGCATACACACCTTTTCAAAAAAAAAAAAAACTATTTAAATTTCTTTGGAATTTAAAACTTTTTGTCAAATTATTAAATTAGATTTACAGTAACTTTAAAACTCTATTAAACTCTATTTAGCGAGTGAAGCAGTTTTAACTGCAATTTAAAATATTTGGCCAAATAAACAAAACAAAAAAAAACAGCAAATAATACCTTTCATATGTAAAAATAATTCCGCAACTCTATTGTTTATCGCAAAACTTGCCCAGCAACCACGCTATCATAATCGATCTGTCAAACGAAAAAAAAACATCCCGTGTAACATTCAAAAATCGTGGTCAGAAAAAAAAATGTTGTACATTTCACTCGGATAAAAACAAATCAAAAGTTTTTTCTTTGAAATCAAATCGCCAAAACAATGACTTACGTTAACGGTTGCCTTAAAACAATGATCCTAGACTGAACTGCTCAACGCCTAACGTGCCAAGCGACCACTCTACCGGAACACAGCCCTTTTGCGAGTGAAGCGAATGTTTTTTCTTTGGCAATAATAAGTGTTTCGCCAAACAAATAAAAAGGTATAAAATCACATTAACAGTAGCTTTCAAATCTTAGATTATAAAATTTATTAAATATATAATTAAATATTAAGAGCTGCGTTGCCCGGCTTTGCCCGGTCTACCTTGAGAATAAAAATTGTGTGAAGTGGACATATATTCAACAATCAGGCTTAAATAAGAGAAAAAAAACACCATGCAAAATTACCCTTCCAAACAATGACGACAGATATTGAAATGCTTTTAAGAAATTAAAATGCGAAAGATGGATTTTAAAAGCATAAGTATGGAAACATGAAATAAAATAAGTTTGAGAAATTAAATGCAAAATAAGGACATAAACAATGGATTCAAAAAGCCTAACCGTGGAAACGTGAAAATAAAATGGTTGACAACTTGAATCAAAATGACATATTTTGAAACTGTTTTAAAAACACTTGTAACTTTTTCCTTCGAGGATAGAAGATAATTTTTTCGACCATAGGTCAAGAGAGATTTGGAGTAAAAAATGTTGCTTTTTCCATTGGTGTCAAATAGAAAACTGTGGGACAATTCCTTCACTTTTTATTGATAGATTTAATGAAGGAAGTAGTGCCTAAATTTCAGCTAAGCCTAAAAAAGTTTGAGCTAAAAACGCAAATTACTCCCGCCGTAATTAAGTTAGAGCATTGAAACAAATTCTTTAGAACGCGTAAAATTCTTCCCTTTTCGACGATATATAATATTAATATGTGCAGGTAATTTTTCACCCCTTTAATAGCCAATAATAGGCAATTCAAGTGAAATTTGGGCCTAAATTGGAATAAAAAAAATACCTATTTATCGGATTTTTTTTTTCAAATTATAGCCTAAGTTACTCAGTAAGAAAGCACCTTTCATATAGTGACGGAATTTTTCAAATAGGTGCAGTGGTTCCGGAGATTACCTTGAACATATAAATACACAAAAATCCGGCCTTTCTCTTTATAATATTGGTATAGATTTAATTGAAAAAATTCTCAGAATAACTAATTGTACAATAGAGCATTGATTATCCAAACATACTATCCCTCTCAAATTTTTACAATTGTTCAAATGAAATTGTAAACATTACCCAATGAATAAGAGAGTAAGGAATTGGGAGAAGTGAAAATCTCAAAGTAAAGACAACTATGTCCTATACCTTAATAATGAAGGGAATTTTATCACAATATTTTAACAATCTATCTGTTCATGATTAAATTTGATTAAAATTATATTTTCTACATTGAAAATATATATTTCAACCTTTAGAGCAGTCAGAATTTACCTTCTCTGTGTGTGTGTGTGTGTGTGGTGGGAAAGGATGGGCATTTAAACCAATCTTACATGTACATAAACTATTGTACTAGGTTTTACAATGTGATTTAACACCAAAGGTTTGGGAGTGGTTTAACACTCCAAAACCCACTTCACTACACCCCTGGTTTCACCCGTATTTCTGAACTTGCTTGTCTAGAAATCTGAACAATTGCTTACGCCAACTAAGGGCAGTCACAACAAACATGGAGAGTCTGTGCTTAACCTTATATGAGTTTGTGCAAAGTGCAATTTTTGAAGAACAGTTTTTAAAAGCATTTTTATTATTTTCTGCGATACTGATTAGTTCCATTAAAATGATAGATTAAGTATTGATATTATGTAATGCTACAATCCACCTTTGTTATCATGACACCAGGATGTTACATTACATTTTTTAAGTCCCGATTTAATGATATAATTTCAAATGGCATTGCTTGTGGTCAAAATTCAACCATTTGTGTTTATGTCTTTTTATTCTTCCAATTCTTAAGTCTTTCAACCATGTCTCTTAGCATTCTTTTTGGAGGTATAACATAAATGTATTTTTTGTTTACTTTTAGACAAATTTGCAGGTTTTTACATTAAAAATATTATTACAGTTGTTACCACTAATTGAAAACAAACTTTTGCAATATACTTCAAATAAACTTCTGCAACCACTGTCCATCTAAAGTAGCTATATATGTAGATATTATCAGGGCCGTAACCAGAAAATAATTTTGGGGAGGATTTCAAAACTTTCATGCCGAGGCTTTGCGGAAGGTAGTACATTTATGAAAACCAGCCTTGACTCACCAAAACCGTTTTATGCACTTAATATACGTATGAAAGACATTTGAGGGTTGGAACAATATCTTTTGGACATTTTTAAATATAAATGAACATTTCAATGTCAAACTGAACTTTTTGGAGGGGGGGGGGTTATCCATAAGCCCCCCCCCCTCCTGTATACGGCCTGGGGCATTATTATTTTTTTAACAAACTAGTTTGCTAAATGGGTAGCAAAATGGTACTCAGAAAAACGATGGAAATATAGGAAAACGTTCCTTAAAGTTATACAGTTGAACTCTCTTATAACGAAGCCTGATTTAACGAAAACCCGGATTTAGCAAGGAAATCGGAAAGATTTGATTGGTACAATGTTATGTCTATGGGAGCATAACTCGCTTTTAACAAGCAAACACTGCTTAAAGCGAGCAATATTTTTATGATTTATAAAATTTCTATAGACTTTCAGCTCAATTTCTTCTTTCTTGGAAAAACTCCTTTAGCTTTCCTAAGTCAGTCGAAAGTTAGGGATGAGATATACATCCTGAGAACAAGTGTTGATGGTACTTTAAAAAAAAAAAAACCATAAAAGTAGTTTAAATGCTTCTCTGCTCTACAAATAGTTTTTTAAAACTATTTGTAGAGCAGAGAAGCATTTGAATGACATACATTTGTTGACGCCAATATGTTATCACTTCCGAGGTATGCTTCGCAGGATATTGTAGCTTAAATTCAAGCAAATGCAGGTGAAAAAAATCATGACAAATGTTAAGAATTTGAAACTGAACCACCTTCAATGTCGATGGATTTCGATGTGCAGAAAAACTTGAACCTTTTTTCGAAGTCAGAGATGCAAGTGCCAATTTTTTTCTGGAGCACAAGAATGATACAATGAGGCAATATAACGATTCAAAGCAAATTTACCAGAAATAATAAAAAATAATAAACAAATGTATATGAATTTTCATGTTTTTTTCACAAACTCGTTTGTTTCATAATGTCGTTCACAACACATCAGCATTCAAAGGGAGGTGCAGAGCCTGAAAGGTTAAGAACCTCTAGCCCAAAAGGATGATGGTGAGGAGATATCAAGGTTTGACTGTATGAAGAAAGTAAGTATTCAACAGAAACAGATTTTACTTAATTTTTAAGATACATTAATCTGTATTTCTTTTCAGGATGGGAATGGATTGAGTGGGGTGATTTACCAGAAGCAGATTTACTATTCTATGCCTTAAAAGATTTTACATTAACTGGAATAAACCCTATAGATATGTAAACTACGAGAAAAAAGCATGTTTGTTATACATGAATGTCCACACAAAATAATTACAATAATATTATATTTTATCATTTATTAGTTTATGAAATCTTATACATTTATGTAACACCTTTTTTTTTACAATGCACAATAAAATCATAAATTACAGAAAGAACATGATTTAAAATTAACTTTAGTCTTTAATATATCACTGAGTTCAGTGCTGAGCAGATCATGTAGTGCTCTCTCATCATGTTTATAGATCCATGTTCCATTTATGTAGTCATACCTTTTAGGTCCACTATAAATAATAGAAATTCAGTAAATTTTAAGATATGTAAACACACACACTTCTTCTTGACACCTTTTAGAAGACTAAAGTTATAAAACAAGTAAATATTAACTCACGCGTGCCTTTTAAACGCTAATGTGAAATAATTACAAAATATATCATGCCAGTTGTACAATGGAGGCACTTTGAGAGCATGGAATAAAAGATTATGGTTGTCAACCAACTTATAATGTACAAAAACTTATGTATAGTACAAAAAATAAAAATTTTGTTTCATTGACCTAAGGCAATGAAAAAAAAGGGCATAAAATTGTGGGAAAAGATATTTTGCTAGTAAAGGAGTAATACTGTGGTTGAAGGAATAAAGATTTTAATTGACTTTTTTTTAACAATATTATTTTCTTTGCATTTTCTCTAATAAATAAGTACAAAAGCCTTGCCCATTCTTAAAAAAATCGTTTTGACATTATCAAACAATAATACAAATCAAATATTGAAATTTAATCGCAAAATGTAGCAACATTGTTTTATTGATAAGTGTTACTTACGTATTAACTATAACCGACACCAAAACTTTCAATGAAATAATTCTAGAATACTTAATATAACCTCACGACAAAAAAAAGCAGTTTTTTCTCACTAGAGACTAAAACTGGAAATCTCAAATATTTGTACACTGCTGAGTCTGGTATTGTTGCCACTTCTAAAAAACAATAATAATGATACCAGCTGCTGTGCAGAATAAGAAAAATTGTGATTCGTGATTTATTTAAAAAAAGAAAAAAATGTGTGTAAACTTGAAAATACGAGAATTTGAGTAGTGTCCCCAATAATTTGGCCACCCACTGTATTTCATAAGAATGGAACTTTGAATTGGAAAGGGGAAGTTTATTGTGGCCATCACATCCATTCTAGTTTTTGAGGCCATATTCCAAATTCTTAGAGGTCTTTAAATCAGTACTGTTAAAATCCAATGATGTATGTAGTACGATTTTCCCCCCAAAAAAATTTAGCTTCAGGGGTGCCGCCACTAACCCCTTCTTTTGATGTCCCACTTTTTGGTACATCAGCCGCCTATGTGGACAATTAACAAGTCCATAACATGCTGCTCTCTCTTGATCAAGAAATGAGGTGAACCAATTTGTTTTGAAGTATCATAAAAAATCTTGTTTACTATGATATTTCAAAATAAACAGTACCTGCATGATATTTATTTAATGTAGATAATTTTTCAACATGAACAAGGTCAAGGCAGGGTGGGCGCTGATCTCTTAATGTTTAGAGTTAACAAATCAATTTTACGGCTGAACTTAAGCAAGCATAGAGCTGTGGATTTTAAAGGAACATTGCAGCAAAATATATATATATATATATATATATATATATATATATATATATATATATATATATATATATATATATATATATATATATGCAGGGTAAATTTGACCTAATCTGCCAAACAAAAGGGGGTGTTAGAAGAGCCCAAGTGGAGCATAGAACTACCTATTATTTTGTCCAATTTGTAACCCAGTTACAGTAGAAAGAAGATAAATTAGCCAAAAACTAAATCTCTGAGATTGAGAACAATTTCTGTAATTCCTGGAAAATCTACACACAAAATTAGATCATATTTGAAAAGAGTAGACAAAATTCTTTAAATTTAAACATTTTTCATCGAGACAGTTACATTTGTCATCAAGCTTTGAAACATTAAGTGCTCAAAGTTGAATTGGCACCAAAATCTGTAAACAGCATTTTCAAAAACTCGTTTTAGCTACAATCGATCAAATCTACTAAAAACTGGTTCACTCCACTAGCTTTCAAATAATATCACAGTAAATCATATTGGGGTTCAAGTTTGGCAGAAATTAAATCTTTTGTTTGAAAAATTAAAATCAGCTTTGTCAAAAAAATAGACTAATATCACAATGTTAAGTACAAAATCCAGGTGCCTTTTAAGTACATAATCAGGCTGCAAATTTCTACTTCCATATGCTTTTGAAACATAATTATGCTAAATAAATATGTTTTCAACTTGTTTCTTAAAATTTGGCCGTACATCGGGGAAACTCGCACCACTCTCTTGGATTCCAGGTTCATTTTTTGTTTCAAATTGCAAAAAGCCATTTAATTATACGTAACATAATTCATGTTGAATTAAAGAATATAAAATTACCTGTAAAAATGTATTTTAATATTATTGTAGCTGTAAGAGGTGCGAAAATATTTAATTTCAAAGTTCACAAATGTTGATCCATAGTCCGAGCTGAAACGTAAAGTGATATGTAATCCTTTCACAGACACTAGAAAATAAAGAAAAGCGGGGAAAATAAGTCACCTTTTTTTTAAAAATCATCGCACTTTCAAATTAAATACCTTTGCACCTCCTTTATTTTAGATCAAAAGGCAAATGTTGTAGGTTTAATTATATTACAGTATATTTGCAAAATTATATTTTAATGAAAATAAAGAAAGTTTTAAGACGTTTTGGTTACAACAAAATATTTTATTGGCTCCTTGGAAGTTCATTGCTACAAGATTTCACTGTACAACATAAGAACGACAGCCACTTACCTAATAGGAGATGATAACCAAATTTGCCTATTTGGAGTCTGTTTATTTAATACATAAACACCATACTTCTCAATTGAAATTTTTAATACACCATTCTGTTGAGGAGAAAATAATTAATAGAAAGAAGGAAATCTCAATACAATAGACATTACAAATGTATACTCAAGTAAAGTAATAAAAATTTACTAATTACAAAATCTTGTAAAACCACAGCCAGCTCATTTTAAAAATCAACTGTTTAGTTCTTTGTGCCTTGAAGTCAAAATTTTTCTATGTCCCAGGGATAGCAACCACAGAGCTAAATTTCATATTCTATGCTTTTCTCTTGCCTCATTTATTCTCTCAAAAGGATTACTTGTTGTAACCACGCTAGTAAAGTGAAATAATTTTCCTACCACTAATTGGATTCAACAGTTCAGGTGGTCAAGGCCAAGTTCCTAAGGCTGAAAAGCTTAGGTAATACCACAATGCAGCTTGGCATTTATTTACATTAGTGCTTCATAAAAATGTAAATTTATTAAATTTTAAATAAAGATTTAATAAATATATTCACATTAGGGGGGGTGGGACAAAAAAAATCGAATTTTTTATGAGAACTTAGCCTTAGTGTGGAAAATTTGTAACTCCCTAACACTAATTACTGTGCAAAAAGTTCATGACTCTGAGTTAATGTCTTCTGCTCTGGCAAGAGACTTGAATTTTTGAGATTTCTAGAAAAACATGAAACAAAAGAAGAATTTTACAAAATATTTTTAATTCCGCTTAACTTGAAGCCTTAGTGAGGTAATTTTTAAACTTTCAAACACAAACTACTGCATAAAATTTCAAGTCTAGGAGTTAATTTTTTCTGCTCTGGCAAAAGGCATCAACTTTGAGAATTGATTCGTGGTTAGCTTTAAGAGGGCCATTGATCTTCATTTGGAACAAATGAATTGAAGAGGACCAGCCTAGCTGGGCCCAGAGCCTGTTACTGGTCATCACATTTGTATTGTATTTGAATTGAAAATACTTTCAAATATGCATCAGATACAACAAACAACTTCTAACAAATATTTAAACTATGTGACTTCTTTATCATTTTCCCTGTAAAAACAACAAAATAGAGCCTACTTCAGTTCAAAGCAGGCCCACTATTTCGATTGTTTCTAGGGAATCGGGGGATAAAGGGCGTGAACTCAAAGCAATTTTATCGGAATCAAAAACATGCCCACTTTATATGTAAAAACATTAGTTTTTTAAAGTAGTGGGGAGGCATTGACCCCCTTCCCCCTAAAATTTGAAATGACAGACCTGGTTCAAGGGATGGACTGATGTTGTTAATGTGATTAAAAATTCGAAGTATTGCAGTGTATTAGGTATGCTGCTACTTTGTAATGAGTCACTCCTATTTAAGGAATTTTATATAAAATCTTAAAATTCATGTCTCTTGCCAGAGCAGAAAAAATTAACTCACAGGATTGAGATTTCACGCAGTAGTTTGTGTTAGAAAGTTTAAAAATTACCACACTAAGGCTTTAAGCCTTAGTGCGGTAATTTTGCAGTTTGTAGTTTAGCAGAATTTTAAATATTTTGTTGAATTTCTCTTTGTTAGATGTTTTTCTAAAAATCACAAAAATTCAAGTCTCTTGCCAGAGCAGAAGACTCAGAGTAGTGAAATTTTGCACAGGGAACATTCCATGACAAATCAACCAGTCACTCAAAATGACCATCTGAGATTTTCATGAAACTTTCAGGGATTATACTGTTTGACATTCTAAATTAAGATCTACTTTTTAAAAAAATCTATCTTTTTTGGTTAATGAGTTATTAATTTTTTAAATGTGTAAAAACTCACGTTTTTTTAACTCATCTGTTGTGCTTAAAAATGCTACAATTTTAGTATTCAGTACTATGGGGTCAATACAGTTGGTTAACAGCTCATTTTAAAGGAAATTGCACGAGCTTTAATTTGACATGCAGCTTGCATATTTCTCTTGAATTTTTAATATAATTTTTTTATTTTAAAATTTAAATTTTTTTTAAGTTAGTGTCCTTTAAAAATTTTGAAAAAAATATATGTTTTTTAATATGTTTTAATAAATACATCCTAAAAGTTTCAGAGTGGAGACATGATGGGATCAGCAGTTATAGCAAATAATGCAATGACTTTTTTTGTATATTTGTGTGTATATATATATATATATATATATATATATATATATATATATATATATATATATATATATATATATATATATATATATATATATTATATATGTTTTTTATTAGACATTTTTTTAGATTATTTTCTTTTACTTTTTTAAAATCATATTTTTTTAAATTAATCTCTTACTTTTTAAAATTACTTTTATTTTAAATTTTCTTCCCCCCCCCCCCCCCCGTCAATTATATGAATGGTCTAAAGACAATATTAAAAATATATCGATTTCATATATTCAACAGAAAAAGATTACGAAAAAGAATTAGCATTTCTGAAAACAAGGTTTGAAGAAGCCATAACAGTGAAAGGAACTCAACAGTTCCACAATTACAAACCAAAAAACAAAAGCACAGTTTTCGTTAAATATTACTCCTTTTCACACCACACAAAAGTAGAGATAGTAAGCAAACATGATGATGCTGATGATTTGGACTTGAATGATATAGTTGGTTTTTTAACATGTGTATATAATAATGAATGGTGGCTGGGTTGTGTTTTAGGAATTGAAAATGAGGAGGTTAAAGTAAGTTTTTTACAACCTCATGGACCTTCTCCATCCTTTAAGTACCCTCATATTCCTGATGTATTGGTTGTAAATAAAACAGAAATACTAACCAAAGTTGACCCTACAAACACAAACTGGAAGGGTTTACAATCTCGCAGAATCTGAAAGTTCAAAGGCGAGTAAAAAGCTTCTTTCCAAACTGAGGAGATGAAAGACTTATCTGCCACAAGGTATTTTTATGTATCGAATTCTACTTTGTGTTTAGACATTTCAAAATTACATCCTCGAAGTTTCTGTGCTAGTTCTGTTTACTGAACTTCAAAGGAATAAAAGATAACCAAAATTTAAGATTTTTTTGAAATGTAAAGGTTTTTTAATTAATTGAACTACTCATAGTTTTACTGCAAAATGTTTATAATATTATTAAAAAAACTAAAACATGTATATTTTGAAATAAATTTAAATTGTTAAAAATAGTTTTGTGCATTTAAAAAAGTATTTTTTTTTATTGTTTTTTTAATTTTTAAACAAAAATACTAAGTAGCACCATTGCGTTATTTGCTATAACTGCTAATCCCATCATGCCCCCACTCTAAAATTTTTAGGATAAATCAACTAAAACATATTAAAAAACATATATTTTTTCAAAATTTTTAAGACTCTGTAACTTTGAAAAAATTTAAATTTAAAATTCAAATTATTTTTTTAAATTAAAAATGCAAAAAAAATATGCAAGTTACATGTTAAATTAAAGCTCATGCAATTTTCTTTAAAATGAGCTATTAACCAACTGTATTGACCCCATACAAATAAAATTGTAGCATTTTTAAGCGCAACAGATGAGTAAAAAATGTGTTTTTTTAGATTTAAAAGATTAATAACTCATTAACCAAAAGAGATTAATTTTTTTTAAAGTAGATCTGAATTTAGAATATCAAGTGATTAATGTTTAGTAATTAGTGTTAGGGAGTCAAAAATTTTCCGCACTGAGGCTAAGTGCTCTGAAAAAATTCAATTTTTTCGGCCCACCCTAATGCACACATCTAATAGCTATTATTCTCACACTGAGTCATAACTACATTGTTGCATGTGTTTAGATCTGCTTCATATAAAACAGCATCAGATTGCTTTAGCACTTTTGCATTTAAGATTGCTTCAAATTTGGCCACGTTCACACTTGGAACAAAAATCTGTAAATAGGTTTTAAACAATGCAGAAGATACTTTCACGAGCCATATTGCTGGGGAGAAGAAGAATCATTTGCATTAAAAAAAAGGAGGCATTTGCTTTTACTTCCACTGTAAGAGTTTTGTGATGCACAATATGAGTGACCAAGATCAGTATCATTTCTTTCTGTTTCAAGTATTCACAAAAAAGAAGCCCACTGAAATTTTTTACCAAATTGTACTTTTTAGTGTAAGTATTTTTGATTTTTTTTTTTTTTTAAATCTTCGGCAAAAACACTTTTTTGTGGGAAGATCTATGTCACACATTTTACTACAACAATTATGTGCTTGGATCAAGAGAATATAAGAAAGCAAGTAATAATCAAACATTGTACAGGTATTGTATCCCGATTTTTCAGGACTTGCAAAGCTTTTAAAATCAAGTGAAATTCAAGGCCTTTCAAGTTTTTCCAGGTTGCATACACCCTGACATCAACAATCAGATCCATAATTTAAATCCAGGAATATTTTTCTGAATAATGAGCCAAGAGATAGCAGCAGTTTGTATTTCACTATAAATCTCATGAACAGCAATTTAGCTTTAATACCAACTACGCTTTCATCAAATGCAAGTAATTTTTATTTTTCTGAAATGAGCATCTCTCATCATTTTGCTGATGTCATTTCTTTCTATGCGGCATACACAGTCCTTTTTTCCACTACCTGTAATAGAACATTGAA
This sequence comes from Uloborus diversus, assembly GCF_026930045.1. NCBI lineage: Eukaryota > Metazoa > Arthropoda > Arachnida > Araneae > Uloboridae > Uloborus > Uloborus diversus. The sequence goes on along the minus strand of NC_072731.1, from coordinate 86,545,035 downwards.
CAAGCTTACATGCACACTTTAGAATACAAATGGTGTGCATATATACAGTATGTGGCAATTAATTGGGATTTTTTTTTTTTTTTTTTTGCGTTATCACACATAAGCAAACAAATAAGCACTCAAATTCAGTTCAGAGTTCAACTGGCAGTTATTGTCAAACTAGTAGCTGTTTATACACATCAGGTAAGTAGCAGGCATATAAATTCTTGCGCCAAGTGTCTAGAAGTTGGCAGTGTTTGTTGCTCATGTGTTATGGAAGTAATTACAATCATGGATATCAGCCCTGAAACACACTTAGAGAACACACTTCTAAAACATTAGAAGAAATAAGCAAAATATATGAAGTGAGTAAATCAAGTGTCGAGAGGATATGGCAGCGGTTTAAGACGATAGGTAATGCTGGAACCAAACGTATTGGAAAATGTGGCTGAAAAAGATCAACTTCGGCTCGTGATGACAAAAGTTTACATCGAATGAGTGTTATGAATCCTTGATTAACTAGTTTTGATCTGTCCAAGTCCATGGTGGCAGCTAGTGTTGACATTGCACCTTCAACAGAGAGATACAGGTTTTTAGAGCGTGAGCGGAAAGCACGTCGACTGTACAAGAAGCAGCTTTTCATGCCTTGCATGAAGAAAAAAGGTTAGAATGGGCACGGAAATGTAAAAAAATGGACTGAAAAGGACAGGGAAAAGGTTTTATTTTCTGATGAAACACATTTTGTGGTTCAGGGATTTAGATCCAGGTTCGTGAGAAGGAGCAAAGGAGAACCTCTTCGTCCACACCACATTAATCAATCACCCAAGTATCCGCCCGAAAAGATGTTTTGTTGTTGTTTCTGCGTTTTAGGGACAGGATCCCTTGTTCCTGTAGAAGGAATGATGGACAGTACCAGCTACAAATCGATATTGACCCAAAATGTGCTTCCAACCATCTACACTTTGGCCGAACGAAGATGGCGTTTTTCAACAAGACAGTGCACGATGTCACACATCGAAGCAAATTGTCAATTTTTGCTCTGAAAATGAACTTACGGTACTGGATTGGCCGGGAAACTCACCAGACTTAAATCTAATTGAACGTTTGTGGGCTATCGTTAAAAAACGTCTCCATAAGTTTGATAGTACTACAACGGAAAGCTAATTTTGTCTGTTTTTGACATATGGTATAAAGACGTTGAAATTAAAACTATATGTGCCAGTCTAGTACATTCCATGCCAAAACGTGTCTGTGATGTTATTAAGTCTCGGGGGAGGTCATATTTTTACATTAGTTTCAAATGTATTCATGAGAAATTAGAATAAAACTGATTTTTTTGAAAAAAAAATGCATTTCCCAATTAATTGCCACAATATATATATATATATATATATATATATATATATATATATATATATATATATATATATATACTAGCAAAAATACCCGGCGTTGCCTGGGTCAGTAATAATTGTGAGAAACAATCGCTACTTTCTTTTGTTTTCTGTTTTAACTGAAAGAACTCAAAACACACCGCTTTGACGTCATTAAAAATTGAGCTTCATCCTTACCCATAAAAGTAAAACAGCAATAAGTATAAAGAACGAAAGAGTATTCATTTAGAAACGAAAGCGCAAAGTGAAGCATATAAAAATTTGAAGAATTTCCAAAATATATCTAACAAAAACAAAGATCATAAAAAAAACTGTGCTTTATGGGTTCTTTATTTACTTAAATAGTACACACACAAAAAAAAAAAAAAAGGTCTCTACTATGTTTACCTAAGTGTGCAAAAAGTGAGTTTCCAAATGTTTAAATGACTTTAGACTCATATTTGCTCCGGAGAAGCCTTGATTCAAAATTTACATTATGATCACTTTTAATGTTGCTGTTGTTAGGCAACGAATTTTCGAAACAATGGGTTTAATCTTTAATCATTTGATGTGGAAATTACATGACATTTACTGTTTTCGATCACGACGTTCTTAAACTAAGTTTTTTAACAATAAATTATAGCCTAAGTTGTTCCCCGATAATGTAGCTATTAATGGTGAAAAAATGGTTAAAATCCGTCCAGTAGTTTTGAAGTTTACCCTGGACATCCGGACAGAAGTAGCCCTTTATGTACAAAGATAAGGATGCAACTCCTAAGAAAGCATTAAATATCATGCTTACTCCAGACAGGCCTTGATTCAAAATTTTCATTATGATAACTTTTAATATTGCTGTTGTTAGTCAACGAATTTTCGAAACAATGGGTGAAATCTTTAATCATTTGATGTGGAAAGTACATGACATTTGCTGTTTTCGATCACGACGTTCTTAAACTAATTTTTTTAGCAATAAATTATAGCCTAAGTTGTTCCCCGATTATAAAGCTATCTATGGTGAAAAAATGATTAAAATCCCTCCAGTAGTTTCGAAGTTTACCCCGGACATCCGGACAGAGATTAGACCTTTATGTATAAAGATATATATATGTGTGTGTGTGTGTATGTATAGAGCAGGGGTTTCCAACCTTTTTTACTCAAGGGCCATATTTTAAATTTCTGAAGGAAAGGCATGCCAGAAATACAACAATATAGGGGCACTAATTTGCAAAATTTATAGGGGGAGGGGCAGACATCACTGGGGGTTTAGGGGGTTATGTAATCCCACAGAGGTCCCCCCCCCCCAATAAAGGTCAGATTTTTGTATCTTGAAAGTGCCATATTTTCCGGTGTATACATATAATTTAAATAAACAGTATGTGACATGGTGTTTTCGAAGTAAAACAATTTAAAAATTGGTATAAAAATTTTCTGGTTCAACTTAGATCATGACACTTGTCTTAGTAAGAGATATTTTTTGTTCTATTTTATCGGTAGCCGTGCAATGCCGTAGCTAGGCATTGACATAAGGTAGAGCACTTGACTTGCAAGGAAAGACACTTTTAGCGATGCCAACTTAAAATATTGGTGGGGGGGGCTTGTCGGCAGAATTTTCTAAATTTGAAATGAAAAATAGTGAGTTTTAAAGTTTTTTTTAGTATTTTAAAGTCATATAATCAACATTAGAACCCTGAAAGCTCGACAAGCCTGACACATATTTTTTTGGCTTTGAAAAAAGGAAAAAATAAATACAAACACGCACAGTATTTTCGTAAAAAGATATTTAATTTACGCATGTTTTTTTAAGACCAGTTATTTTTTAATTAGTTATATTGGCTAACATATTCAAGTATAAATGCAGTCTCTTAATGTCTAAGTCATTTTTAAAAAAACTCAGTTGATTTTTCAAAATCTGTTTCACCTCTGTTTAATAAAAGCAAGCACTCTTGTTCAACTGCAATGACCTGTGTGAGTCCAGTTGATGTAAACCGCGCAATAATGCAAGATTGCATCATTTCACAAACCTTAATGTAAAGTGCCTTGTAGTATTCCTTTAGGATTTTGAAAATGTGCTTTGAGTAGGCTTCCTTGTTTTCATACCTCTTTGGTATACGTCGATTCCGAGGAAGTGAAGGATCATCATTTTGTAAAGGTTTTTCTTTTCAGGGGGTAAAACTGTTTGGAGGGATGAAAATACCGACTTTACTGACCAAAACTCATAAAATACTTTACGAGTACCGACTAAAATTTAAAAACTTAATAAACTTTGGAGTAACAAAAAAGAGTATCATACTGAGTGAAATAAATGCTAGCTTTATTTGTAATGTGCAGCAACATAATTTAAAGCTTATTTGATATAAATTTTGACTGAAAGTTGAGAGTTTAAATTCATATACTAGCTGCATCGACAGCTTTTCACGTTCCACCTCGAAAATAAAAGTTATGTCAAGCGACAAGTGTTCAACAATCAGGCTTGAACAAAAAAAAAAAATCAGTAAATTTTTGCTGCAGATTGCGGAAAAATAACCAAAAAGTAAACATTTTAATCTTCCAATTACAGAAAAAGCCTTTAAAACAAGAGCAAGAATTTTACTTGTTCATATTCGAGAAACAAAAATGGCAACAGATCTTTCATCTCAATGATTTTCTTCACGCTGTAAATTTTAATAAAAGCAATGTTGATACATAGTTGACTACATAGGTACATACATAGAGTGCATACATATCTATGCATGTACCTATGCGTCATCTATGTCCAAGTTACTTCTCCCGAACGCCAGTGAACTGACCATCGAGCGAGGTATCGATAGGTTCCTAATTTTCCCGTCTTTATGTTTGGCTATTTAACATAATCCTCCAATTATAATTAGCGGAGATATCAATTCAAAACTATCAATTATGATACATAGATTTTGACATAAAATCCCTATTTTTCAAAGGCTTTGCTCCATTCAAATTACTATGCTTCATCTCAACTTGCCGCAACAATGCTTTTATTAAAATTTATAGCCTGAAGAAAATCATGAGACAAAAGATCTGTCGCCATTTTGGTTTCTCGAATATGAACAAGTAAAATTCTTGCTTTTGTTTTAAAGGCTTTTGGGGATTTAAAATGTTTACTTTTTTGTTATTTTTCCGCAATCTGCTGCAAAATTTTACTGATTTTTTTTTTTTTTTTCAAGCATGAGTATTGAACATGCGTCACTTCACATTTTTTTTTTTTTTTTTTTTTGAGGTACACCTCGCAAAGCCGGGTGAAGCAGCTATTATATAAGATTTACTGAATAATGAATAAAAGTTTTCTGAAACTAGGAAAATAAATAAAAAGATCTCGCAACTGGTCAAGATATTATTAAATGATTAAGAGCAATGTTTCATTTACAATATTTTTCTTTGAAAATCCACTGGAAAACACAACTTTAAGAAAAATTCTGATATCAGGAAATACAAAATGAAAAAAATCTATAAATTGTACATTTAACTCTGTAAATTTTTAGTTTACAATTTATTTTAGTAAAACCCAGAACACCATTCAGAAGATTATTCTAATTACTAACTAATCAGCAAATATTTTTGCATGTAGAGAAACTTAAGTTCACTTATACTGTAAGAACTTATGATGAAAGTCAAAGGCAGTAAATAAAGATAACAATTTAAACCTAATAAATTTTTTCTCAATTTAAACTTTTACACAAATGTAGTTGTCTTGTAAACCTTATTGCTTTGATATTATCATCATCTTACCTACACTTTGGAAAAAAATTAAGTTTTCACAAGAAATTTCTTCAATGGTGACAAAACACAGAGTATTATAACAAAGTAAAGCATAATAGAACAGTTTATTTCAAAAACCAGTCAAGTGATAAACTCTAAAAATTCAAAAAAGCATTTTTACCTTTGTATTAAAATTTTCTAAAAGGATTATAAATGTTTCAAACTAAAAGGGATACATATTTAGGTTTATTTCTTTGTATAAACAATGTTGTAGCTGATAATAGATGTTTTCCTAATATAAGCAATTTTGTCGCTTAACTAGTTTGAAAAAAAAAAAAACAATTCAATTAATGGTTGTATAAATTTAAAGATGAAACATCCAGGTAATACTCTTATGCAGTGAAAACAGATCATATAAAGTCTATTAAATCAGCAAATAAATTGGAAAATACTAGTTTATATACATAGATTTTAGTACATAATGTGTTCTTGTGTGCATTTATCATACACACAATACATTTTAAAATATTGTGAACGTGAGCAATGAGACTGTAGCATATAAAAAATACAGTAATTGTTCTATGATACTTAAGCTTTTACTTCTGTTATGTATGTATTTTACCATTTTCAAAGATTACTCTTGCATTCATATACTCTAATTGAAGATAAAGTATCAGGGAGTAAAACTGTTTGGAAGGTCAAAAATGCTGGCTTTGGTAACCAAAATCTATTAAATGCTGATTTGATACTAAAAAAATTTTGAAAATACTGACTAACTTTAGAATAGTTATCAGCAATATTATGTGTTGCAAAATAGATGCTTGTTTTATTTGTAACTAGTGGCACCCACACGGCTTTGCCGTAGTAGAAAATTAAAGGTCTTTAGGTTCACCTGTATATTTACAAAGAATGTAGTATGAATTTTTCGCCAATTGGCTTGCCCATGTTACGGTTCCACGTTAATTACGGTTGTAATTTACTCGTCCATCTTATGATAATTTTGCTCGGGAAAATGTTCTTAAAATTGGAATAGAAAAAGAACAAAATCGAATTTTCGAAAAATCCCTTCGAGGTGCACACCCCCATGCTACAAACTAATTCTGTGCCAAATGTTATGAAAATCGGCCGAACGGTCTAGGCGCTATGCGCATTACAGAGATCCGGACAGAAAGACTTTCAGCTTTATTATTAGTAAAGATGTATGGCAATGCCTAATTTGTAATAACAGTGTAAAAGGAAATTCTGCCAATTATTTTCGTAAAACCGAGAACATATCATGTTCAGACAGCTTTTAATTGTAAATAAGAAGTATTGGCTAGAAACTGAATCCCCTTGTATCACGATAAATGTATTAACACAATGAAAGTAACGCCATATTTAAAAGAAACATCAAAATATATTTCGTTGTTTTGAGAATAGTACACAAAAATGCTGTCATTCACTTCTTTCTTTGTTACATTTTAATCAAAAATAGGAAAAAAAAGTTTTTTGAGAAATTACCCTTTATTTACCATATACTGAAAATAACAAATAGTTTCAATTAAAGAATGTTCAATTTAACTAATTGAATATCTACTTATATTTTTAATGTACATTTTTTTCCCCATGCTACAGAACCAAAGTCAATCTATTGATGCAAAAATGTAGCTTCAAAAGCACGAACTAATAAAATATCATTAAACAAAAACAGCGGAAAGATTGCAAAATGATATTGTCATTACTAGATTGTGAGTTGAATTGCATTTTAGTGCTCTTTTGTGCACTATGTTTTTACGTTTTACATTTCCCTGATCACTTACTTTCCCCACTATGAAAGTTAATTTCGAGTGCAATTTTGAATGCTTTTGTCCTATGTCTTATGAAAAATTTATTTGAACCATCAATTTTAGTGATACTTTATGATTTCTTTTTTAATACTTTGTCTTAACTGTACTAAATTTTGAGAAAAACTTTTTTCTTATTAGAATAACAAGTGGTAATATGTTGTCACCAGTATTGGTTTGTTGTCTTGTCTCACTATTTGGCTTTATACTTGGCAATATAATATTTAGAAATTATATAGTGCCTTGAAAATTTGCATAGAGGTAAGCACAATCAATTGAAACATATTTTCAGATATTTACATAATTATAAATATAAAGAATTTTGAAAAGAAAGCGAAAACGAGTAAGAGAAACTAACCAGATCAGGTTTAGTCAAGTTTACCGTAGATTTCAAATGAAAGAGCTAGTAAAAAGCAAACACAAATCTCTCCTGCTCAAGAGAAAATGATGTTAATATTGGAATATTTAGTATATTTAGCATCCTCTCTCGGAAAGAAATTACAACTAGCTATAAATTAAAATAAATTAATAATAATAATATGCACAACACAAAAGAAACAAACACAGAAAAAGGGTTTATCAAAAAATAACACGGAAGAGACCAAATTACTTGAATATGAAGGACTTCTAGACAATTAGAGGAGATATATCACGCACTGTTAACAGTACCATTGACCTGTGTGAATTTAGAAAGTATTTTCAACTGTAGTAATTTGAGCAATAAAATGAGTTCCAGGCTTAGAGATATGATAATTCAATAGATGCACTGTTTTTTACTATTATTGATTTTTTAAAATGACAATTGTTCCTTCATTTTATATTTGTTTACAATACGTTTTCATAAATAATACAATTTTTGTACAAAACGATGTAATATGACAACGAAACGAAATGTTTTGAAACATTTTTTGAGAAATTTTAAATACCGGTATTAATACTGGTAATCCGGTATCACGTTTTAAAAATACCGAATACCAGAATTGAATTTTTGGTCCGGTATAGCCTTCTCTAGGGAGAGCCCCTGATTCCACCCGTCTCTTTAACACAATCAAAGACAATCCTAGAATTGCGCTTTTAGAGTATCAATTTCAAAAAAAAGTCGGGGAATGGCACCGAAATTCACCTTCTACTAACATTATCAAGATCTATCAAAACTGCACTTTTAAAGCTACAAGTTCGCAAATTTAAGGGCCCTTCTGCCTTCCCCCACTTCCGTCAACATTATTAAAGACTGTCTGAATTTTGATTTTCAGGACTTCCAATTTCGAGAAAATTGCTCGAAGCTTCTGAAAACTCTTTTTCTTAACGTCACAAAAGTCGGATACAATTGCAATTTTTGAGCATCAAAATTTTAGAAAACTGCCTGTCCCCTAACCATAGGTAGCTTAAAATAGTGTTTTTAAAACTTTAAATGCGAAATTTTTCTGGCGGCGAGCCCCCCAACCCCCTTTTTTCCTAACATTACTACAGATAGTCTAAAACTGTGTTTTTAGAACTACAAATTTGAAAACTTATCTGAGGAGAGCCCAAGAACACGTCCCCTCTCCCCAACACAGCGGTAGACTATCTACAATTGCCTTTTTGAAATTTCAATATTGAAAAATTACCGGGAAGGGGTCACTAAACCTTTTATTCCCCTAATATTGCCAGAGGTTGTCTAAGACTGATTTTAAAACTGCAATTTCGAAAATTTTCTGGGGGAGAAACCCGCTGACCCCCTAGCTAAGAGAACATTATTATATTTCCGTTTCAAGGTTTGTATTGTATACATCCAGCAATGATTCCATCCCCCAAAACAGAAAGTTGAATCCACTCTCCCTGTAATTATTCATAGGTTTGAAAAATAAATAAATAAGGTGTAGCTAAACTCAGGGGGCTCCAAAACTTGTTTATTCAAGGTCCACGTTGTAAATTTTGTGAAGGCGAGACGGAACAATCCAGCAATATTTCAGTTCAAATGGTATTTGTTAGCACTACCCCCTCCCCAAATCCCCGTAACTTTGACTGAAAATTAGACACTCTAAAAACTGTTATGTTAAACCCGATTCGAAAGCGAGATAATTTTTTTTTGGGGGGGGGGGAATTTGTGCCATTGAGCTGGGGGGGGGGATGGGCACCCCTGGTATGCTTGCAGCACTGTAACACTATCATTATTTACACCACTCATTTTCAGTTAACTTGCTTACTACCGTAATAATTATTTGCTTTAACTCATTACTGCCTCTATTTTACAAGGTCTATCTTCAAACAAGGAAAATAAAAGATAAATTTGTGAGTTTAGGAAGCATAATATAACTAATAATTTTCTTGATTTATTGGGGGCCCCCACAAAAATATTTTTAAGGGTGCTCGGGCCCCCTCAGGTCCCATGGAGTCGGCACCACTGCAACAATATTTTCGTTCAGATGGTCCACACTCTACTTACGGAATACATAGACCGAAAGTAAACAAAAAGGTTTCCAGAAAGTTTGCCGCTATACCACGTTTGGGGATTTTTCTCTTGAATAAAAAGAAGTTAACCAATAGGATTCAGCTTCACCATCTGCTTGGTACCAATTTGTTCTTGTCCAAGTCAAACACGTGATTGAGGTCATACAATGATGCAATTCTTTGTTTACATCTAGTCTGTATTTCCCATGAATGAAGTTTAGTTAGTGCTGCCCCATCATCCATGTTTTTAATTTTTTTTTAATTAAGCTCTCAGAGGCTGTTTTTGAGATTTTACGGACTTAATTTTCTTAACACTTAAAAGGAAATATATTACCAAATAAAAATGTTTTTAAAAAAGTGTTTAAGCTTCTCATGGTTCCAGAAAAAATCTCTTTGCGGACTGGCCATAGGTAGGGGACCCGTGCTGTATTGACCTTGTCAAATCATGGCCACTTTTTTTTGATGTTGTTTGTCAGGGGCTCGGGTGAGAGATGTAAATAGGGTTGCTGAAAAGAAGGGGGTATTTAATAAAGAGGATGAAATTACTTTGTGGATGGGAACAAATGATGTAGGCCATAGTAACAACGATGAGTTTACAAAGGAATGGGATTCCCTGTTGGACAAAGCAACCAACTGTTCGGCAAATGTCCAAGTGGTTGGTTTGCTTCCCAGGTATGGAGTGCATAAGAGTTGGTTAAACCAACGGGATAGGTGTATGAACCTGATACTCAAGGAAATTTGCGTTAAGCGTAGTATCAGGTTTATTGATGTGTGGAGTAAATGTAAACGCGATTGGATTGCTAGGGATGGCCTGCATCTGAGCTCTACAGGGGTCAAAATGGTTAGTGGTTTGGTTTTAGAGGCTTCAGAATCAAAAAACTAAGTTGGAATGGGGGCATGGTTTTAGGAGCAGAATTCGAAAGGGTATTAACTATTTGGATTTTAGTAGAAATGGAAATAGGGTGACTAATAAGAGAAAAGATTTTAACAGTTGGGAATCAAATAATCGTGCAGCATTAAATAAAAGTAAGATGGGCTTACTTAAGGTTTTTTATACAAATGCTCGTAGTATTAGGAACAAGATGGAAGAATTGAAAAGCATAATTATAGATGAGAGGTTGGATATTATTGGAGTTACTGAGACATGGGCTACCAAAAGTGATGATGATTTATTATCTATTGCTGGGTACAATTTGTTTAGACAAGATAGAGTAGGTAAAAGAGGTGGTGGGGTTTTATTTTATGTCAGAGACACTTTAGCTTGCAATGAATTGGTAATTAATGATAAACCTAATGAGATTGATATGATTTGGCTGGAGTTGATGAGCAATAAGGGAAATAAACTACGTTAAGGGAACATTTATAGGCCACCCAACTTAAGCCAGGGTCAAGATGAACAGATGTTTAGTATTATTAGTGACATTTCAAGCAAGGGGTCAGTCATTATAATGGGAGATTTTAATTTTCCAGGAATTGATTGGAATAATTTTTACCATAGTAATAGCAGAGAAGAGGAATTTTTGAAAGTAATTGGTGACTGTTTTTTAGACCAAATTGTAACTCAGGGTACTCGACAGGAAGTGATTTTGGATCTAGTTTTCTGTGATATGGAAGGTTCTGTTCAGGGGTTATGTGTAGGGGAACACATTGGAGACAGTGACCACAACAGTATTAGGTTTGGGATTAAATTTGATACGCACAAAATAGAGAATTTTAGGTTTGTGCCCAATTTCAGAAAAACTGATTTTGTGGCACTTAGGCAGAGTTTGAAAGCAGTTTTTTCTTCTGGATTGGACAATAGCGATGTGAATCTTCAGTGGGCAGAGTTTAAGGAAAAGCTAGCGAAAACGGTTGGGGATCATGTTCCTTTTAGGAGAAAGGGTGTCAACATTAAAATTTGGCCAAAGTGGTTCTCCAGGGAAACTAAAGACGCTCTAAATTACAAGCTAGCTGCTTTTCATAGGTTTAGAGAAACTGGTCACAGTACAGATAGGCTCCAATATTGTAATGCAAGGCGCAAATTTAAGTATTTGGTACGGATTCAGAAAAGAGAGTTGGAGCAACGACTGGCAGATAATATAAACAGGAATCCCAAGAGGTTTTTTGCATACGCTAATTCGGGGAAAGTTAGAAATAGTCATATTGGGCCACTGGTTGATGAGCACGGAATTTTAATTCAGGACGATAGTGATATTGCTAATGTTCTTAATTACTTTTTTTCGAGTGTTTTTAACGATAACTGTATCTCAACAGTTGACACCAACAAGACACAAGCTACAGTACAGCTTGAGGACTTTGTATTTTCCAGGGATGATGTTTTACTTCATTTGAAAAAAATTAAAGAGACAAAGGCTCCGAGACCTGATAATATTTATCCGAAAATTTTAGTTGAATGTGCGGAGGAATTAGCAGATGTAATCGTAAATATTTTCAATGCTTCTTATAACTTGGGGACAGTGCCAGAGGACTGGAAGCTGGCTAACATTACACCGCTCTTCAAGAAAGGGTCTAAAGGGAGTGTGGGAAATTATAGACCTGTGAGTCTAACTTCGGTGGTTTGCAAAATTTTTGAAACATTGATAAAAATTAAGATAGTAAATTTTCTAGAGACTAATAATCTATTGACTAGTTTTCAGTAAGGTTTCAGGAAAGGCAAATCTTGTGCAACTAATTTATTACATTTCTATGACAAAGTTACCATGGCTTTGGACAATACGAAGCCTGTAGATGTTGTTTACATTATTTTCAAAAAGCTTTCGATAAGGTACCGCATGTTGCTCTACTTAGCAAATTAGCTGATATAGGAATAGGAGGGAAAACTTTCATTTGGGTAAAAAACTGGCTGACCGGAAGGAAACAAAGGGTAGTTGTAAAGGGAAATTACTCTAATTGGAGTGAGGTTTTAAGCGGGGTTCCTCAAGGATCAGTGTTAGGGAATGTTTTGTTCATTGTTTTTATAAACGATATTCACAAAAATATTTCTGGGAACGTGAATTGTTTTGCTGATGGTGTCAAAGTTATGGGGACTATAGATAATGAAGAACAAGCAAAACAGCTGCAAGAGGATCTAGATCATATTACGGAGTGGGCTGATAAATGGGGTATGGCTGTTAATGTTGGGAAATGTCAAGTGCTACATTTAGGGCATGGAAATAAGTGTACAAGTTATTATTTGCAAGGTTCAGTCATTAGTCAAGCAGACAAAGTTACTGATCTGGGGGTCTTAATAAGTCAGGATTTAAAGCTCAGCCAACAGTGCAGCATAGCTAGTAACAAAGCTAATAAGATGCTTGGGTTTATCAATAGATCTATTTCAAACAAATCTAAAGAAGTTCTTTTGCCCTTATATAGAAGTTTGGTAAGACCTCATTTGGAGTATGCTGTTCAGTTTTGGTCTCCTTATCTTAAGAAAGACATTAATGTACTGGAAAGGGTTCAGAGGCGAGCTACAAGGCTAATAAATGGACTTTCTCACTTAGACTATGATTCCAGGCTTAGAAGGCTAAAAATGTACAGTCTTAAGCAAAGAAGAGACCGAGGGGACATGATTCAGTTGTTTAAATTTATTAAAATGAAAGATGTTACGGGGCTGAAGTTAAGCACTGAAAACAGGACAAGGGGTCATTGTTTTAAGCTATTTAAATCTCAGGCTAACATGGATATTAGGAAAAATTATTATTATAGCAGGGTAGTGGAACCTTGGAACAGTTTACCGGAAGAGGTGGTAATGAGCAAGGGAGTAGATAGTTTTAAGAGGGCCAATTATCTTCATTGGGGATTGTAAATTGACTAGGACCAGTCTAGCTGGGCCCAGAGCCTGTTGCTGGTCGTCACTTTTGTATTTGTATTTCTTTCAGACATCTTTTAATACAAGAGCTAAAAAACTGGGAAAAAGTAAATAAAAAATAAGTTATCAAAGAAAAAAAAAAGAAAAAAACCCTGCAAATTCCGCAAGACTAAACTATACAAAGATGCATGCCTAGGGTTGAACATGGCATCAAGGATAACTTCTTAGCATGCTTGAACAGCAGCATGGTTGGTGATGAGTTTCACCAGTGCTGGTAGCATATTCAAAAGACAAACTGCACTTGAATGAGTTCTGAGAGTGGAATCCTCAACTTAGGAATAAATGACCTTTTGAAACACTACAACCTTTTTCCCCAGAGCGTAGAAACTCTATTCGCTTCTGAGCTAAGTGAAGGAACTTAGCCACTTAAAGGCTAACTGGGGGGGGGGGGAGTCTACCCAATCTACCTTCTCCTTGGCACACAAGTAGAGAGACAGCCCTAACCTAATCAACTGTTCTGTAACAACTGCTTACCTTTCAACGTGAAAGTTTAGGAGTGCCATTCAGCTTGGAACAAGGACCGATAAAGAATGCAGATGTATACAAATAACTACTCTGCAGATCACATATTTTTTTCATTCTAAATGAGGAAATTGATGAAATATAATGCCACCTAAGAGCACTGTTCCATCTTCTGTTCGTGAATATTGGAAGAAAAAGAGAAAGTTTCTGACAATTAAGGAAAAGCTAAAGGTTCTCGATGAACTCAAACAACTAAAATATGCGTCTTATGTAGCATGACAATTACTTATGAATGATTCTTTCATATGTACAATTAAAAGTCAAGAAAAGAAAATCCGTAAAAAAGTTGCCGAGTTATTTCTAAGCAAAATGCTAACATTATGAAATTGGAAGTGGCTTTTGTATTGAGAATTAAAGAAACCTTGAAGAGGGGTGTTGCCATAGATGGACACGTTATAAAAAGAACTTACAAAGCAACTGTATTTAAAAACATATTAGAATAACAATTTGATCAAGCAGCATAAATCATCAACATCTTCATTTTTTAAAGTGACAAATATCATTACTGGAGCTACTGCACAGTATTATTATAGTACATAATTTTATTATTACTACATACTGCGCATACCTTACTGGTTTATTTTATGTCTTTCTTTCCCATTGATCACTGATTTTGTGCATCACAACATTATTTTATGTTGATTAAACCAACTTTTAAAAAAATACAAATAAAAATTCAGTTCTGTGAAACTTTAATGTATAATTAAGGAATGGTTTTAAACAGTTTAAGGTGGTGTTAACAAGTGTCTAAAATAATTAGGTACGTTTATAAAACATTTTACACATACCCTTTTCTACAATGCCAAATTTCGATTTACACAAAGGGTCTTGGAACGCTTCCCGACTTACGCATCCATTGCGTAAGTCGGGATTCAACTGTATATGGCACATAACTCAGTTTATTGGCCCAATTTTTGCTAATCCATGTATTAAAAACACACTAATCAGAATACACATAGAGACAAAATGTAATGGAAGTATTTGACTTCAGTCACAATTGCTTTGAGATACTAATAGGTACAATGAAAATAAATCTGAAAACATAAATTTACATCAGTAGTCAACACTTGAGAGCTAGCAATATTTATAAGTTTATTGCATTAGGCTGTACTAAACCTGTGATATCTTTGTCAATATGATTTATGCCACTAATTAGTGCGACTATGCTATTTAACAAAATATTTAATCAATTTTTGGATGTTATTTGAATCGAGTGATCCTATTTTACCAAAGCTTCGAGTTCTTTTTCTTGCTCCTAAGATCTGTAACCATGATTTCGAAGTAGTTTTTTGTTTTGTTTTTTATAGGGATATTTTTAAGTTTTAAGTGAGATAGATGTTTTTCATTTTGGAAAAAGGAAATTATATTTCAAAATAATTTTGAAAATAAATTGAAAAAAAAAAAAATCATACATCATTAATCATACATTTTGAGCTCTCAATTCAACTTTTTAGTTTTTTCAGAAAAGAAACATGCCATTTTATGGAGTTAGCATGCTGATGATGAAATATGAAGTAAAATTGAAATTTAAGATGAGTTTTTTTTTTTTTTTCTCGTAAGTTAAACATTTTTTCGCCATAGCCTCAGGATGAAGTGAATTGCAGGTCGTACTTATTAGTTTTGTTTCTAAAAAGTGATATGTGTTGTTTTAAATTTTGAAAACCCCCAGTAGAGAGATGGTGAGTACAAAAAAATGCTGATTATCTGTGGGTAGACCAAGTGCTTTGCGGCTTATCCATGGCCTTTCACACCATAAATGTGTGCCTCGATGATTTACTGAAGGTTGAAAATGTACCCATTTTAACTTAACAAATGCAGAATCTATTTTCAGACCATTCTTATTTTTCCCTCTTCCTTCCAATGATATCAAACCTTCCAAGGTCACCAAGCCCCGACTAATCTAAACCCGATTTTTATACCTACACCCTTTATGCTGGCACATGAGTGCCCACTGACCAGGCAAATTTCATTCAAAATTACCCTCTCTTGCTATACGTTTTAAGCATAATTGAACTTAAATTTGGGTGCATGATTTGCTGTTATTGTGCTTACTTTGCAGTGTAATGAGCAATCCTTTTTTCAGCTTTTACATACAGAGACTTATCTTTTTAGGCAGAGTTTAAATGAATAGTGTGAATTTTTTAGTTATTGTAAACACTATTATTGTTTTTTACCTATTTTGAAGATTATCCAGGAATTTCACTTATTTGCAGTTATCTATATTCCGCAGATAATCAGGAATTTACCTAATTTAAAGCATTTTTGCATATTAATAGCTCCAAAATGACATAAGTGTCAAAACAATTAGTTAACATTTTAATACTTACACTGTAGTTCACATCCCAGTCAACTAAAGGGGAATTCTCTAGAAGTTCTTCAAAACTTTCAGCAATACTTTGAAGTGTTTCCTCAGCTACTGGCTCATAAACTGCTAGAGACTCTAGACTTAATAAATGTAAGAGTTAGAGGAATTGTTTCACTAAAAGCATTAGAAAAGAAACTTTATAGATAACTGTTGTTATCTGAAATTTAAAGTTAATAAATTTTAGCACTTGCTATATTTAACATTTTATTAGAACTAATAAATATATTTACTGCTTCAACTAAATTTCTTTCAATAAGTCCAACTTACACTAGAACTATTTAATATAACAGTTAAAGGCAAAACTATTTGTAATAAATTCAAAACAAAAATTGGTAGAATGCTCCCCCTTGAAAATATATTTCTGGCTACGACCTTGCTTGTGCACAGTGGTACAAAAGTGAACATACTTCTTTTTTATTTTCAACATTATGTCAATTTTGTTGAATGTTTGTTATATAAAGTTAGATTGAACTCTTAAAAGTCACCAGGGGTATGGCCAGAGGAAATTTGAGTTCGTTAACAAACCCTTTACAAAAATCCGACTATCCAAAACGGACATTTCACAAAATCCTTATCAACCAAAACGGACCCTTCACAAAATTCTGATGCACACAAATGGTTAGGGAGTAAAAAAAGGTCGAGTACGGAAGTAATTGGTGGAAAGCTAAAAATTGCTTTACTCAATGCCGTATGGGTATGGAATGACCATACTAGGTTTTCCCCCTTCTACTAAATGAGCTTTAACTGTTACGACCAAATTAGTGACAAAAAACATCTGTTTTTTCATTAATATAACAATATGTCAAAAATAACTTCTGTAATGGTCATACATTTTGGCAGATTTCTTGTAGAGATTAAAATTCTGAACAAAATGAGTATCTAAAATATATATCTTTGTTAAGCACTAAGCGCACAACTTAATTGCAAAGTTAGGCTCGAATCACATCACTAATCAAGTGCTTCAAGCCAGAACGTATAACTTTCCCACTCCCACCG
The DNA here is from genome assembly GCF_026930045.1 of Uloborus diversus. Taxonomy (NCBI): domain Eukaryota; kingdom Metazoa; phylum Arthropoda; class Arachnida; order Araneae; family Uloboridae; genus Uloborus; species Uloborus diversus. The sequence goes on along the minus strand of NC_072731.1, from coordinate 86,527,989 downwards.
GCCCTCCCCGAGAACCCCTGGAATAGAAAGGCGGAAAACACATGGGCTTTCCTACCTACGGAAGCAGAGCAAAGAAATGAAAAAGGATCAATTTTTATGCAGAGCTCATTCTATTTCTCAAAAGGAAGCACAAAAATACTGATAGGTTAATTTAAAGCAAAGATAGATAATATAGACGCACATGCACACATTGTGCGCGGATACATTCGCTCGTTAGCATACTGAATTTTTTTCAGATGTGTATACTAACTGAATACATGTAGACTGTTGAATACAACATATAAGTCCCTTTTAAAATCAATAAACCATTTATTAAAGGTTAAAAACTGGTAACAAATTAAAAACTGGTTAAGTGCATGCAAAAAAATGACTGGGCCTTAGGGTAAACATTTAAATTGTCATCGAGGAATAATTATATCAGCACCTAGTCATGTATCTGATCATTCTGACGTTTCGGAATCTTGTGATTGGCCAACCAGACCCTTATATGAATACTTAACAGAAAAATCAAATGAGTTTGGATTGTATCTTGTATCATTTTTAATGCAATGTCTTTTAACATCTTGATGTGACCTCAATATTTTAGAACTGTTCTCCTTATAAAAATATATGTCATTTCGAGATCCATCTTTTCTTTTAGAAATTTTAAGAATAAATTTAGCATCTCTTAAATTAAAATCTGACTTGGGATAAATTCAAAATTGCCCATCATAACTCTACTTTGTGAATTAAAATAATGATCCTTAAAAAATTTCACTTCCTTAAAGTTTACATTTATTGCTTCTATTATTTTGTCCTCGCCTGGATATGCCCTTAAAGGCCTTTAAGTCTAACTTTCTTCTTTTCTGTTTGGAAACGCCTACATATGAAATTACGCCAAATGGCTTCAGATGCCTTACCGATAGAATTGAGCCTCCATAAAGTTCAAATGGAGTTTTCTTTTGGCCACTGTGACAGACTCTGTTCCAGGTATACACAAAATGGAGCATGGCATCAGGCCAAAAACATTGAACCATTCCACTTTCTACCAATAGTACCCTGGCACCATTTACGACCCTTCGGTTAAATACTTCGGCAACACCATTCATTTCAGGACTATAACTGTTAGTTAATTCATGTTTGATGCCCAACTTCCTAAAGAAACCATCTAAATTATCGTTCACAAATTCACCCCCCATTGTCAGTTCTGACAGCCTTTACCTTTAAGGGTGCTCTTCACTGAGAGTCTGAAAGATTCGGATCTAATGTTAACCTACGGGGAAAGTTGGAGCTTGTTTTACAAATTCCTGTAAAGTTTTCGGATCCGTTTTTTTTCTGAGTATTTTTCAAGACCATGTCTGTTTCTTTTAGTTTTTACTTTTTTGATGTGTCCATTCTCCGATTTTTTAAAATTCGAGAAAAAATGAATTTCTTCGAAAACGAGGTACTGTTGGACATTTCGCTCTGTAAAACATCTGCAACTCGTGCTATCGAAATTTTAAGAACGCCCTGACACGCAAAATATTTCCAGCTCTCTTTTGAGATCTTGTTTGAAATAATGCGACCATTTTTTAAACAAATATCATGTTCTAACTATTGAAAAAAATTTCAAAATACGTTCACTTTTTGCATTTGCCCCGCCCTAGAATAGTTACCTCCCCTTTTTGAGGGGTAAAAGCTAATGGGGTGTAAGATTTATTACCCTCTCATTAGTTCCCCTCAATGACCTCCGCTGGACGTCCTTTCTTCTTTCCTCTTTTCCTAAGGCTTTCGTGAAGAATCAAGTGCTTTTGAAAGTGAATCCATGTAGATGCGTGCTATTAGCTGTTAAATTCGCAACATCTGTTTTTTTTTTCAAATTTGTGGTTTGAAAAGAAATAGATTTGAAAGGAATATTTCTGAGTCAAATTGTTTATTTACAATATAATGAACATTGTTACAATGCTGTCGAATGCGAAAAGTTGACATTTTTCCCTTCCAGTAGAAAAATATTTTTATATATAGATTAAATCGTATTCCAGATACTGAGTATTTTGCATCGTTTTACATGTGTTTTATGTTACTACAAATGGTACACACATAAAGTGCTTTCCACAGCTCAACAAACATTTTTGAAAATTATTTGTGTCTTTAAGAGCCAGACTCGTCAAATTTCTTTAGAAGGTTTGGGAGGTGGAAAATTCAATAGCGGAAAACATTCCGTACACCAACATACTCATTAAATACATAGAAAATCATGAAAAATATATTAGCAATTTAATATGATTCAGTTAATGTAAAAAACACACCGTGGTAGAATTACTAAGCATTGTATGTATTAGTTTTAATGACGTTTTCAGCCTTATGTTGCCGACAAAGCTAACTAAAATGTGAACAATATAGAATGGGGGTTACAAGTTTTCACTGTTTTCTATTTTCATTCTCAGAAGCTAGATCAACATTTTAATACAATGTAGAAAAAATTAATTACAGGCATAAAGGTTTTCAGGTCACATAAGCACCCCCCCCCCCTTAAAAAAACATCATTAAAGATCGTCTTAAATTTCGTTTTTATGGCTTTAATTTCAAAAAATTTCGGGAAGGGAGTTTGTGAAAAGTCCTTCTTTGACCATAAAAAAAAAGTCGTCTAAAATTGCATTTTTGGATTTCAAAAACCTGCATGTCCCCAACGTTAATAAAGATGGCCTACAATCATGTTTATAACACTTTAAAAATTTTGCCTCCCCCCCAACATCACACTAAGACTGCGTTTTTAGACTATTTCGAAAAATTCCGGGGAAAGCTTCCGAACTCCCCGTTTCCTAACAGAATTGAAGAACCTGAAATTGTGTTTTTGGCGTTTCAAGTTCAAAAATTTGCTGGTGGAAGATCACAGGACCTCTTACTTACTTCCAAATACTACCAGAGATCGTCTAAAAGTGCATTTTGAAAATTTTTATTTTCGAGAAAATTAAAAGGCATAGCCCCCAAACAGAGTGCTTGGGAAAATAGGGAGTATTTCTGAGTAAATAGTATGCTTACGATAAAGATCATGTTAATTAAATATAGAAATGGTTCCCTCTCCTAAACAAGAAGCTAAATCCTTTCTCTCGCTGTATTTACATATTACTAGGAGTCAATAGAATAGAAAATGTGGGATCTCAAAAAAGATTTTTGTTCTATACGAATGAAAATTACTTGATAATCATTGGATTAGAACATTCATTTTATTCTGTGACTGAAGACAGGATACGATAATTTTTCGGCACAGAAGTGCGTAACACAGAACTTAAAAGAAAAAGTTTGTCTTGTTTGTTTTTTTTTTTTTAATTGTGAACCCTTACTTGTACCTATAATTGCTTTCCTAAATGTAAGCTGTTCATTTTCATTTTTGTTTCAACTTTATGTATTTCCTGCAAATCTGTTTCTTGCCCTTTTTTTTATTTTTTATTATTGATTCATTAAATGCAAGATGCATGAAAACGAGGCAGAGCGATAAAAACTTTAAAATCTGGCAGAGCGAGGCGTTGAGATTTTTTTCATCTAAGTATTTCGAGATTTTTTTTTCAGGCAGATATACATGTAGGTAATATTTTCGTGCCTTCTGAGAAAAAGGACAACCCTTAATATTTATTATGACAACTAACGCGGATCAGACACCAACAAGACTCATTAGAAAATTTTAATAAAAACTCAATGTGTTGAAGTAGAAGCACTATATACACTATATGACCAAAAGCATTGGGACACTTTCAAAAATTCACATGTTTAGGGATTTCTCAAGAAATAATAGACCAATTGCTCTATAATTTGTTTCGCATAAAATGTATACTCTAGTTGTCATTTTCCAATAAAAATTAAGTCTGCTATTCATTTAGGGGACCGACAACAAATTGAGTAAAAAAGTTTTTTTGATAATTTTTCATTGCAAATTGCTGGGAATAAGCTATAATTTTCAGAAATGAGTTAAAAATCTATCAAAAACTTATTTTTATATTTTTGTGAAAGTATCTCTTATACCCATGGAAATATAAGCATTTCTTTCAAAAATGCAAAATTTTTTTGAAGGTTTTCGCCTTATATTACGCAGAGTATTTCGTCAAACGTTACTAAACTTTTAAAATATTTGACAGCATTTTAGAGAAACATAATAATAAAATTTGAAGTTAAAATATTGAAAAATTTGTTGAAATATGAACAGTTAAAGCTATTAATTTTTCACTGCGCAGACACGAAAGATAGCAATTTATAACGTTCATAATTCAAAGCTCAGATACATCCTACAATCCATAAAAAAAATTCCACCGCAATTTCTTTAAATTTTAAAAAGTTATCAGCAATCTAATGAGCCGAATTTCTATAATTCTAGGATAGGCGACGAATGGTAAGGAATTGTTAGCAAACTGGCAACACTTTCCTGCCATCGTTATAGAGTGATTCATGATAAGAACAGATTATTTGTTGCTGGTCCCCTAAATGAATATCAGACTTAATTGTTATTGGATTTGACGTCTGGAGTATACTTTTCATGAGAAAAAAATTACAGAGCAGAGAGCAATTGGTCTTTTATTTTTTGAAAAATCCATAAAATTGTGAATTTTTGAAAGTGTCCCAATACTTTTGGTCATATAATGCATGTAATACCTCATGTATTTTGCCGAATTTAGTAACTGGGAATCTGAGACTCTAAAAGTGCTAGGTTTAGTTTTATTGCAAAATTTCAACGCAAGATAGTTTACAAACATTGAGAGTGGGGGAAGGAGTGATTTTTGCCTTTGAGCTTGGAGCAGGGTGAGCACCCTTGCATACAAAGATCAGAGAAAAATCTTTAATTTTTCAAATTCAGGAAATCCTTATCCGTAGCCGTCCGCGACTTTGCCGTTGTTATGCTCAATTTGAAAGAACTTTCACCATAACAACCCCTTGAGAAATGCTATCGTAGCCTTCTCATCTGCATATAGTACTTAGATAAATAAATAAATATTTTTTCAAAAAGAAAAGGATTCAAAGATAAAGATTAGGGGAATTTTCTGGTCACCAGTGGTGAGAAAAGGCATTTATAGTAGCCACATTTTTTTCTAGTCGCCACTACATTTGTAAAACAGGTAACTAACCAACAAAGTAGTATTTAATTTAGCACTAAAATATAAATATTATCAGTTCAAATAAAGGTTAATGTAAGTAATTAGTGGCATTAATGTTTATTGTACAATCAAGTATTAACTATGCAAAGAGGATCTAGTTTCATTTTTAAGAATGTTTTCTGCTAACTCGGATGGGGTTGGGAAGAGTGGAAAACAGGCAGAGGAAGTGAAAGAATTTCGCCAACCGATAACTAGTTAGTCCCCACTTTTATTCGGCACTTGATTTTTCAGATTTATTAAGTAGGATCATCCATTTTTAAAGAATATTTTTTTGTTAGAATTTGGAGTTCATTTCGTTAAAATTCAGTGTGGTCATGTAGGCTATCTTTTTTTTCCCTTCCTTTTTTGATATTATCAATTTCCAATAACGAACATTTTTCTAAAAATAAAACGAATTTATAAATTTATTTATTGCAAATATTCATTCATTCGTTAATTTTTCCTAGATGAGATCAGGAACCGTATTAATGGGGAAAAAAATCTTCGTTTCAAAAATTAATTTTAGTGCGAATGCAAATAAATTAATATCACAAGCGGGATTGCAAAATGCCGCGCCTTTTACACTGAGTAATTTTTCTTTTACCTATGTAGTCAAGACTCAAGAGGGAAAGAACTAGAATTTCCTTGGAAGGGTCTGTAAAAAGCTGCGGTTTCATTTCGCCGTCAGCTATTACCTCCTTCGACTACTCTGCACAGCAGGGGAGCGTCCGGTCTGTCCCCCTGCAAAATGTGACAGGTCACATGATCCACACTTTCATCGGCCACCGCTCGTTCTATTGGTTGTTGAAGTGTCAATCACTTCACTGATGAACATTGCTTTCGTTTAAAGAAAAAGCCCATTTTCAAGCGAGATCGTTTTTCTTCCCCACTGAAGAGCAGCCTTAACTCTATGAACCTCTCAGCTCTATTAATGTGATTTCTCAGAATTTCTGCAGCTTGACTTTTTTCCTCTATAGGATACAAAGAACTTCTTCGTGAAAAATCATCAATGACAGAGAGAAAATACTTTTTACCCTTTCTACCAGGTACGTTACTTGGGCGCCAAACATCACAATGTAATAATTCCAATGGTTTGGTTGAACAAATTTTATGTCTTGACGTTGACTCAAAAGATACTCTATCTCCGTTAACTTAAAAGATACTCTATTAAATTTACTTAACTTACATTCTTCACAATCTAAATTCTTATTTTTAAAAACAGGAAGGCCTCTAGTACTATGTAAATCACTGGTTTCTTTAATAAACTCTGTATTTACATGAGCCAATCTCCTGTGCCAAACATCTATACGTTCAGTGTAATTATTCTCAATTTTTCATGTTTAGATAAATGACTAAATATTTTTGGGTTCACATAATCAACACCATCTTTAAGAGCAGCTTTAAAAATAAATTTGGTGTGTCACTGTAAGGTGCCATTGTTTGATTGCAATATGTTGTTGTGTTTACTTTCTTGACATTAGTTCTTTATTGATTAGTTGCTTTAGGCTGAGTGTGTAGATTTAGACAATAAAAAGGTAAGTTCTTTTTTTTAGAATTTTTTTTAAAAAAAGTGATGCACCAGATATCCGGTATCTGGCCTATCCAACTGATTTTTTTACTATTCCCTATCCGGCGATATTTAGTCTGGCCGCTTCCCTCCATACAGAATGTCCAGCAGATTTTTGCAGGATATCCGGCTGGTTAACCAGTACTGTTGGGGTGGTTATCCAGTGTTGATGTTGGGGTTATTTGATGTATATGGGAAGGGTTTAAAAATTTTCAATATGTTAACAACATTTTGGATGATGTAATAACTTTTCAATTTTCCTTCGTTAATTTCAGAGCAATTATTTTTTTTTTTTGGAGTTTAAAGAAGCTTTATATTAACTGCTAACATAGTTTTGGCGGGCAAGAAAGGTTCAAAGTTCAAGATCATGGACACCAATAGCAAAAGGAGGGTTTTGGGGGGTAAACCCCACTCCCCAATTATTAGAAAATCAGGAAAAACGATCTTTTTATTCTGATTTTAAAAAAAGATGGTTAAAAAAACTTTTGGTGCAGAATGAGAGTATAAGACTAGCTTCTATGACTCCCAAGTTCAGAAAATTTTTCGGGATGTAAAAAAAATTAAAAAACAAAAACTATCATCTGAATGTCGCACGTTGCATACGAGTTGAGTCACAGGTCTTCATTCAAAAAGATTCTTCTGGCTGATTCTTATGTAAAATGACCCCTTGTTTGTAAATTCGATCACCTTACCCCCATCACATCCCCATTTTAGAGCCTCCCCCCCTCTTCTGATTCAGAGCCATTTTTTTTTAATTTGGAGGGGGAAAAGAGCATTACAATAACTGTAAAGATTATTCTGAAAGACTAGAGATGTGCAAAGCTCAAAACCTTGTGCATATGTAGCAAAAAGGAAAACTTGGGGGGCACCCACTTTTCCCCAAACACAGTGTGCAGCCAAAAATCTCTCAATTGACCACTTAATCCGAATATGATCTCCGTTTTCCTCTTACATGTAACATTTTTTGTAGAAAAGCCCTCCCCCCCCCCTTTTTTTAAAATTTTCTTTACCGTATTTTCGGGAATAAGCGCCGCACCGTCCATAAGCGCGTACCTAGCATTAAACGACTTAAAAGCACAATAAGTAGTAAAGAAGGCTGGATCAAATGTAAATAAAAAATATTTTTTTATTTCTCGTTAGTATTTTTAATTAATGATAATGAAATATTTTTAAAAATCCTCATTTTGCACTTTTTGCCTTCGGCATCCCTCGATTGCCCATCACCTTCAATGGTTAATTTATCCGATTTCCAACTGCAAACGAATCTCTCGTCAATGCCACTCTGGCAGCAAAACGATTTGCAATTGCTTCTATCTTCATTAACTTAAATTTAAAGGCTGCAGTATAACTTTTCGATTGCTTAAGAGCCATTTTAAAAATCAATTCTGAAAAAATTCCGTAAAAAAAAGATAAGCCAAAAACGCATGAACGACAGCAAAAGAAGCCCACGTGTATCAGCGTTTCTCTCCTCAGTGAAACAAGTGCAATCGCTGACACACCTTCCCTCCCTCCTCTTTGCTTTACTTGTCATCCATCATTTTGCAAAATGAAAGCAAACGATGTGGTGCCCTCTGTTAGCAGCATTTTCAACATTTTTTTTTTAACTTGGGGGGGGGGGGACACTGTACCGGCCGCACCCGTTATATGCGCCGCACCGGCTATTTTTTTACTTTTTTCTTGTATGCGCTGAGGCACTTATTCCCGAAAATACGGTAATTTTAGAGCTATTATTTTCTTTTTGGTGAGAAAGGAGAATTATATTAACCGCTAACATTCTTTTAGAGGGCTCAAAGAAAGGCAAAAAGTTTAAAATCATGAACACTGATAACAAAAAAGGAGATTTGGGGGGGGGGGGGGATATCCTCAAATCCAATTATCTCAAGCAACCCCCCCCCCCCTCGCCCCAAATAATCTCCCCAAGTCTCCCTCTTTGTTATCAGTATTCATGATTTTGAACATTTGAGCCTTTCTTGCCTTCCAAAACAATGTTAAAGGTTAATATAATGCTCCTTTCTCCCCCATAGATCAGAAGCATTTGAGACTTTTTTTGCTGCACAGTGTGTTTGGGGGGGTTTCCCCCCCAAGTTTTCTTTTTTGATACATATGCACAGGATTTTGAGGTTTGCACATCTTTAGTTATTCAGAACAATGTTTATTGTTATTCTAATGCTCTTTTCCCCCTCCAAATTAAAAAAATGGCTCTGAATCAGAGGAAGGGAGAGGTTTTAAAAAGGAGGTTTGTGTGTGATGGGGAAGGGGGTCGTATTTGGAAACAAGGGGTCATTTTACGTAAGAATCAGCCAGAGGAATGTCTTTTTAAATGAAGACCTGCGATTCAACTTGTATGTAACGTGCGACATTCACAAGATAAGTTTTTTTTTCTAATTTTTTTACATCACAAGAAGTTTTTTGGTCATGGGAGTCATAGAAGCAAATCTTATACTCTCATTCTGCACCAAAATTTTTTTTTAAACATCCCTTTTAAAAATGCAGAATAAAAAGATGGTTTTTCTAAGATTGGGGGGGGGGTATATCCCTCCCCAAGTCTCCCCTTTTGCTATTGGTGTCTATGATCTAGAACTTCTCTTGCTTGCCAAAACTATGTTAGCAGTTAATATAAGCTCCTTTAACCTCCAAAAAAGAAAAAAAATGCTCTAAAACTTAGCAAAATTGAAAAAAAAAAACTTAGGGGGGCCTTTAAAAAAAATTGGTAAGCATAGGGGGGAAACGGAGGTCATATTAGGATTCAGGGGTTCATTTTACATAAGAATCAGCCGACAAACTGTCAGAAGCATTTTGAAGGGGTTTTTTTTGCCTCATAGTGTTTTTGGAAATAATCTTAGCGTTTTTAAGGTTTCAATTTCAATAAATGGGAGGAGGGGTCGCACCCGAGCTCTTAATATTACGAAAAGCAGTTAAAATGCATTTCTATGATTACAAATCAGAAAAATTTCATTGGATGTGCCCTCAAATCTCTCCTCCCTCTAACATCATCAAAGATCGTCTAAAACTGCATTCTTATAGCTACAATTTCGAAAAAAAGACATGGGAGTGCCACTGAACCTCTTCTCCCCTAACATTACCATAGCTTGCCAAAAATACATTTTTAAGACTACAAATTCAAAAATTTTCTGGGGGAGAAATCCTCCTCCCCCTTTAGTTCTGAGTTAATATTATACCAACAGTAGGTTCATATTGGCTTCCTCTTAAATCAGAAGTTTTATACAGTCGCCTCAGAACAAACCCTGACTGCAGAGCCGTGTCCAAGGGGAGGGTTTTAGGGGTTAAACCCCTCCCATTGGAGAAAAAATAAAATAATAAATGAAGAATTGTGCATATTTGACTTAAAATTAGCTTTAATGTTCAAATTTGTGTACAGAACTTTTTTTAAAAAGCATTCTCTTTGAAGTTGCCTGGCAACTTGCGACTGTCTTCTCTTAATCAACTAAAATCATATTTTGGAAAAACAGAGATGGAGGAACAGTTGAATGGGCTGTCTACTTTGTTTAATATTGCTTCTCATAAGGGGTTTTGATCTGGGGCGTTTCACAAAAAGTGATAACTGTTGCCGCTTTGTAGATGCATAGTAATTGCGTTTGTTAATGTAATTTACATCTGCATCAAAACTCTTCCTATTTAGTTTGCTAAGCATTATCTTACAATATTAAAACCTGAAAACATATGTTATAAAAAAGTTTGTGAAATTTTCTCAGTACTTGTTGCAATATATTGCACTGTAAACAGATAATAGGTTTGAATCTAAACAAGCAGTAAAATGGATAAATACTGAGGTTTTCTTGCCCAACCAGAAATTTCCTTCTGGGAGGTGGGGTTCATAACGATCCTTACATGTACAATACAACCTCATTTATCCGGACTAGATAGGACCAAAGGTAATCCTAATAAACGAAAACCCTGATAATAATCAATAATATTCTTAAATATGCACTTATCTTTTATTGCACCAACCAAAAAACAATGCTTTCTAACAAAACTATATCATACCATTTTTTCTCAATTTACTTTATCAGTTATAATTCAGCTGCAATAGTATTGGGCTGACATCCAAAGTATATCATATTGTTTGCTAAATTAGAACTATACTTTATTGTACGTCTTTTGTAGTAGTATGCTTAATTGAAATGAAACCAAGTATTTGGTGCATATAAACTTCTGTTCTTGAAATCATAATTTTAAATGATTATTTACGTAAATATATTTTTTCAACAAATTTGATCCGGATAAACAGGCGCTGGTTAAACGAGGTTCTGCTGTGTGTAAAATACATTAATAGAATAGGTAGTATATTACGCAAAACCTAATCTTCTGTGAATTTGAACCATCCCCCTCCCCTGCAAACTGCTAAGCCCCTCATTGTGACCTTAAACAGTGAAGAATTATTTGCACACTGAAGTGTGTTTTCCTGACAATGCAACAAAGAATGAAAATAATTGAAGCCAAAAGCAGGCCCAACATTTGGGAGATCGGGGGTCAATTGCTACCCCTCTCCCTGGATTTTACAAACACAGGGATGTGCCATCCTAAACTCGCTTTTAGAGCAATCTTGGGAGCAGGAAAATGGTGAGTTTGGAGAAGTAAAACGGTGAATTTGGAGCAGCCTGGAGCAGTAAAATTGCAAATTTTTTGCAGCTTGCAGCAGCGAAAAGTTAAATTTTGCATCAATTTGTAGCAACTATGTATATTTCATGCACAGAAACATGTGTGACATGATAAAATGATAAAAAAGGAGATTAAGGATGCAAAAAACTGTAACTCCAACACTCCAACTCCTAATTGAAGCTCTCTTAATTACATTTATTTATTTGTTTATTTTTATTTTATTTTATATTTATTTATTTATTTATTTTCTTTTTTGTCTAATATTTTTCACAAAAAACAAGCCATGTCCTGCTCTACTTTTTTCTTACACTGATTTAAATTTAGTTCACATATTTACTTTGCTTAATACATCACTGCTTTTGTTCACATTTAAGTTTTGGTGTTTGATATCTATTTTTAAATTTTGTTTGCTTTTATGTAGTTCATACATATATGTAAAAGGCACAAGATATATATACATAAAATTCAAAAACATATTAAAAAAGGCTAAAAATAAGCAAAAAAGAATAGTTAAATTTAAAAACTTTACCTCAACAAATTACAAGTGAGTTTTAAAGAGCTATTTATTAATCTTTTTTTTTTTTTTTTTGGTACCTGTAAGTTATTTACTAACATTTGACCTTATACACATAGTCCTATATGTTACATACTGAGCTACTTGATTAACAAATCTGAAGATCAAGCAAAGGAAACCATTAAAACCTTTAATTTTTAACTATTTGATATTTAATCACAAAATTAATAATGAAATTACAATGAAAAAAAAATGCTTTTGAGAAATGATGTCATAAGAAAAGGAATTTTAAAATACATGTGAAAAAATAAAAATAAAAATTTTGAGGCAGACACAGAATATGGAAAGTAATGCTTGAGTCTCAGAAACTTTAAATGTCTGCATTTTCATCGCCAGAGCATTAGAATTCCCCGATTTTTGCTATCTTATGTGTCTCCAACCAAAATTAGGGATCAATTTTCTGTCCTAAAATCTTAAGAAACCCAAGATTAAAAACTGGTGAACATTATTAATTTTTACACATGGCATTTGCTTAGATCAATTCGGATGCAACTAGATTTGACATTTTTGAGTGGGCGTGGCAAGAAGACGAACTTACAAGTCCTCTTCTTCTGAAAACAAAAGATAAGAATGGTTGAAAATAATGGTCAATGCAAAATTTTTCAACTCAAAGGAAACGATCACATAATAAATTTATACGATTGAATTTTTCAAAAGCGGATGCAATCGAATTTTGAAATACGCAAAAAATCAGGGCTATATTAAAAAAACGTAAAAACAAGCTCCAAATGCCTAAACTTGATGATAATCTGAAAAAACTGCCAAATATGCTGAAGGAACTGCAACATCAAATGCAAAATCGCACTTTTGGCGCAAGTTTGTCCGATTTTGGAGCAGAAAAGTTCATTTAGCTGCCTTTTGGAGCAGTTTGTCGCAACTGGCACATCCCTGCAAACATGATGAATTTAAGCATTTTTGTACATATTTTGTTGTTTTTTCAGATAAAATGTATCGATCAAACCCTTTGCTCCTCCCGTTCAAAACAAAATATTTTGAAGTGACAGGCTGCAAAAACCCCTTCCTTTATGAAATCCTGGACACGGGCCTGCCCGACTGATTACAGAAATACCACTTTGAGGCGACGATATATGCACACGTTTGTTATAAAAAGAGGGAAATTATTGGGAAGGTTGGGCCTTTATGTTTAAACTTGCGTCGCTTGGTTAAAACTCCTTAAGATATGCTCTAGTTAAAAGGTGGGCTATACCGATATATTTGTAAAATTCAAAAATTTTCCAAAGCATCTTATTTTTCCAAATGGCGCCCTCCAAGAATTCTGTCTGGATCTGCCCTGTTCAATATGATGGCAGAAAATCATCTTAGCAAACATTTCAAGGCTCGTAACTTTTCAACCTCTACATCAATCCCAAATTTATTTATATTTTCATAATCAGTATCAAAACATCTATAAGTACACCAAATTTGAATAAATAAGGTGACGGTGGGAGGCATGGCCAGCATGATTTGATATGGATTGACCCAGTTGAATTCTATGCCATGTTCTTGTAGATGTTTTACTGCAAACATCTGCAAGATTGCGTCATAGAATTCAGCTGAATAACCACATGTGCATGCGCGCGCGCGGGGGACTAGTTGTCTAGTGTATATACAGCGCATAGTTGCTTCAGCACTCTTCCTCCATTCTATTCTGTTACATCTACAGGACAAGCACTAAATAATTTTTCATTTTATTTTAGCATAAATCTAGTTCTCTTATTCCTCCCTATCAATTTAGCTCAAACACTAGGCTAGTTAGTTTGAATGCATGAATGCACAGTGCAACACAGGGGCGTAGCTAAGGGAGGGGGAGTTTGGGGACAACCCCCCCCCCCCCCGAAACGTTTGTCTCAAAAAAAAGAGAAAAAGAAAAGAGAAGAGAAAGAAAAAAAAGAAAAAGAAAAATAATTAAATGACTTTTTTCTGAGTAACAGAGGTCAAAAATTCACTTTGCTCCCCCCCCCCCCCCAATGCCATTGAAAATCTGCTCCATGA